>NW_017727435.1:0-14542 GCF_001865875.1 Lupinus angustifolius | reverse complement strand
ACATCTTTTAAATCAAAAAAGTGTAAAACCAAACCAAGTGAGGGAGTGAGCCAAACACACACGAGAATCAAAGTGAGAATCAACATTTGATTTGCCTAATTAAACTTGTTTGAGTCTTTAAATCTCTTAATTGCCTAAAAATGATAGGAAATGATCAAGGCATGTTCCTTCATTAGTTGAACCAAAGGCCAAAAAGTCTAAACCTAATTAGGATCATCCTTTGATAAACCCCTTTGAGCCAAACAAGTGAAATAATTTTTCAAACTACCCATGAAATCGAATTTGAAAAAAAAAACACAATGTTCTAAAGAGAGCATTAAATTTTAAAGAATAGTTTGAAAGAATTAAGTTGGGGGGAAAATTGGTGGACTTTGCTTCTTAAAAATAAAGAAAGAAAAAACTCAATCTCTTTACAAATGAAAAAGAAAACAAAAAGAGATTGAAAAAAATAGAAGCCAAAGTTCAAAAGTTAAAGAGGTTGTGAAAAATAATGGAGAAAAGAAGAGTGAAGTATTTCATTGAGAAAATTTCAAAAAATGCTATCTTTTTAACTTAGCATTGAATATCTAGAAAAACTATTATCCAAACCAAGCCTCATTACAACCAACAAGTTCAAATTACTACAAACAAATGATTGAAAAATTGAGTGAAATACTTACCCTCTAAAAAGTTCCAATTTTGAACTTGTGTGCAAAAAACACTTTTTGGTTAGAAAAATATTTGCTTAGGTAAATAGTTTCACATTTTTTATAAACAAAAGCATTTATTTCTTGTTTGAAGCATTATGTGTCAAAGTTCACAAATCATGAAAAATCTCATTGAAATCTATTTTTGACATGCTTATAAACATTTGAAATCATGTTGATCATCTATTAAACTTAGCCAATAATTTTTAAATTTTGTTTGAGGACAAACAAAGTTTTAAGTTTGGGGGGAGTTTGATAGGTGCCAAACATACCTAAATTTCATACACTTTTATGGCACTTATCTTAAGCATAATTGAGAAAAACTAACTTAAAACAATACTTTTTGGATAAAATATCACAATATTATATATTTGTGTTTGTATTACTTTTTAGTATGTTTTGTAGGATTTAGAAAGAAAAATAAAAGAGAATAAAGACTCATGGTCTAGCAAGAAAAAGAAGTCAAATTCAAGGTGCTCAAGTAGGCAGCTGAGCATGGACCAAGCCACACTGAGCTGACCTGGACACTAGTCTGGCACGGTCAGACCCAACCTGGCTCAATCAAACCAACCTGGCACAGACCAAGTTGCTCAAGCAGGCAGCTCAGCGATGCCACATGTATGCTGAGTGGTGACCCAGACACCTGACCAGATCAGCAAGAACCAAGCCACGTCTTAGACAACACGGTCAAAGCTGCTCAAGCAGGCAGCTCAGCGATGCCACATGTATGCTGAGTGGTGAACCAGACACCTGACCAGATCAGCAAGAACCAAGCCACGTCTTAGACAACACGGTCAAAGCTGCTCAAGCAGGCAGCTTAGCGGTGCCACATGTGTGCTCAACGTTGTGCACCCAAAATTACTTAGCCATCAAGAAACCATGAAGTCATGCATGACCTCACTTCAAGTAGCCCACCATAGGTTTTTCAGGAGTAGCTCACCATAGCTGGTTCCATAGCTCACAACTAGCTTTGATGAGTCAAGCTTAAGGAGGTGACAAAGCTACTTGACCAAGTGCCCAAACCCATGCTGAAGGGTTTGGCCAGTTGCTGAGCGGTGTAAATAAGCAGCTCAGTGGTGCTAGGGAAATTCTATAAATAGGAAGGCATTTCCTTCATTCAAAAAGGTCTTAATCTTCACGTCTTAATCTTCCCAAAACTTCTTCCCTGAAAACACAATTCTCTTATTTTCTTTTCTTTCTTGAAAGGCTCGGTTCATAGGAGCCTTTTGTAAGTAAGTGTTATAATTTTTAGTTTATAATTCAAGAGGAGAAAGGAGAAGACAATTGAGATGCAAAAATCCATTTTGTAATCTCATTTGGAACCTAAAGCATCCAATCCTTGGATGAATGCATGCTCCTAACAATTTCATTTGAAAGTTGATTATGTATTTCTTCTTCTTATTTTATTCTAAATTTGAATTTTAATCATTCAAGTTGGTGCTTTGGTTAATTTTATTTGTTTGAGAAGTTCTTAATGGTCTTTTTAGATTGATCACCTAAAAACCGATTTCAAGTCATGAAAATTACTTGTCTCAAACACTGAACAAATAAACTAAGAAGTAGTTGTACTACTTAGTTTATTTGCCAAGTTAAACATGCTTTTCTTAAGATCTTATATTCATTACTACTTCTATATTAGTGTAGCCAAGATTAGGGTGTGACAACCTAGGCTCTGTGTGGACGTAATATTGTTCAGTAATAAATATAAGTGATCATTATTCTACCATTTTAGGACATACACTAAAAGGAGGATTTAGAGACCTTGGTGTTTGGAGTTAATCAAAGTAAAACATAAGAACTTGTCTAAGTAGTTCAAATACATAAGAAGTTGAGAAATACTTTCATCATTCAAAATGATATTGTCTCCTCAAGAATTTGTTAAAATACTTAGTTTATTAAATGTTTATATCATAAATCAAATTAAAACCAAAATATATTTACTCATTATTTGTGTATTGACATATTCATATGATTCATTCTATTAGGAACTTCTTTGTGGTTCGACATAACCCTATACTATACTACAACTGAATCTTGAAAGAGGTGTAAATTGTAAAATAGTAAAGTGTTATCAATAAATTTATTTGTTGAAACACCTTTTAATATACAAAAGTGATGAAACTAACTTACTAACTTTTATTTATTGTTATTTACATTCCACATGTTATTTATTCTTTAATACCAACCTTCCTTAAGGAAGAAGTTTGGTTTGTTAATAAAAGGAACCTGAAAGGTAGTAAATAAATAAAGGTTACTTAACTTTATTATTATTTTGTTCTTTATTTATTTATTTGTTTCTAACAACTAACTATTCATCACTTTTGTACATTAGAATACCATTAAACCGGTGTTGGAATTTATTCCACAAAACCGAGATGGTATTCAAAGGTACTTAATAAATATGTAATAGGGGATTGCTTCGATGTACCGGCGTTAAAATTTATTCTAACAAAGCCGAGATGGGGCAAAGAAGGAATAACTTATTCACATGATTATTAGAAGTACGTTGTAACTGGAATATTCTTGAAACCATTATACCGGCGTTGGAATTCATTTCAACAAAGCCGAGATGGCGAACAAAGAATAAAATCGAGTTCACTTACTTAATAAAATAAAAAGAAAATAGCGACGATGAGGAATTTTCGCTTTCAACAGAAGGCCATTTTTTAGAACAACCCGAACCAAGATAAATGTTCATACTGGAACACTTTCTATGGAGTTTGGTGATATTGTGATCATATTTTATATTTTTGATGCTATGAAGCTTCCATCTGAGGACCATTTTGTGTTTCATATTGATTTGTTGATGAGTTAACTAATGAGCATATATCTGATTTTCTTAATGATTTTGATTCTATGTTATTGATAGACTCATACACTTGTCATACATGCACTAATTCTGAAATGTTTAATTCTTGTATTGATGAGTTTCTGCATATTTCTGTTGATCCAAATGCTATAGAGTCAGATTGCATTATCCCAATTGCTACAGAAATCATACAACAACTTGATTTACTTGTTCAGGTGCAGGCTCTAGAGTCTATGTCTGCTAGTTTGGTTTGTTTTACAGGCACCTGTATTTGAGCTTAAACCATTACCTGATAACCTCAAGTATGCTTACTTAGAGGATGATGAGAAGCTCCATGTTATTGTTTTCACATTCCTTGATGCCGATCAAAAGAAGAAGTTGCTGCAAGTGCTGAAGAAGCACAAGAAGTCCATTGGTTGGAACTTAGCTGATATTCCTGATATTAGCTCATCCATGTGCAAGCATAGGATACTCTTGAATAATGGAGCTAAACCAGTAAGGAAACCAAATAGGAGACTCAATCTAGTGGTCCTTGATGTTGTGAAGAAAGAGGCCACCAAGCTTTTACAAGTTGGGATCATATATCCCATTTTGATAGTAATTAGGTGAGCCCAGTTCAGGTGGTTCCCAAGAAGACATGAATTATAGTGGTGTTAATGAGAGGGATGAGGTGATTCCTACTAGAGTGTAGAACAGTTGGAGAGTCTGCTTTGATTATAGGATGCTCAATCAAGCAACAAGAAAATATCATTTTACTTTGCCATTTATTGATCAGATACTTGAACGCTTAGTAGGTAAATCTCACTATTGTTTTCTTGATGGTTTTTATGGGTACTTCTAGATTCATATTGCTCATGAGGATAAGGAGAAGACCATATTCACCTTCCCCTTTGGAAGTTTTGCCTATAGGAGGATGCTCTTTGGTCTATGCAATGCACTAATACATTCTAGCGGTGTATGGTGAACATTTCCAGTGACTTTTTAGAAAATTGTATAAATGTGTTTATAGATGATCTCATTGTTTGTGGATCTTCATCTGATGTATGTTTGGATAGTATAGATAGAGTTTTGCATACATGCATTGAAACTAACCTTGTTCTGAATTATGAGAAATGTCATTTTATAATAGAATAGGGCACAGTTTTGGTAGATCCTGCCAAGATAGACTTTATTTCACAATTGTCTTGCCCCTCTTGTGTGCGAGAGGTTCGTTCTTTTCTTAATCATGCAGGTTTCTATCGCAGGTTTAGTAAAGATTTTAGCAAGAAGGCCCTTCCATTATCCAACCTGTTGCAAAAGGAGGTGGTGTTTGATTTTCATGAGAGATATAGGGAGGCATTTGATTTCCTCAATAGAGCCTTGACCACTACTCCTATTATCCAGACACCTGATTTGACATTCCTTTTTGAGCTAACGCATGTTATTTCTAAATATGCATTGGTGATTGTCCTTGCTTATAAAGTGGACAAACTGCCTAGGGTAATTTACTATGCTTCTAGGACTTTAGATGTTGCACAAGAAAATTACATCATCATTGAAAAAGAGCTTTTAGCTATTGTATTTGCTCTAGATAAATTTAGCTCTTATTTTCTTGGTTCTAGAATTTTTGTTTTCACTGACCATGCAGCTTTGAAGTTCCTATTGAAAAAAGTTGATTCCAAGCCAAGGTTGATTAGATGGATGTTCTTGCTCCAAGAGTTTAATTTGGAGATCCGTTATAGGAGTGGAGCACAAAATTTGGTGGCTGATCACTTGAGCAGGATTGAGGGATTTTTTAATGTGATGCATATCAGAGATGATTTTCCTGATGAACAACTTTTGGATATTTTTGTTTCTTTACCCACCCCTTGGTTTGCAAATATTGTTAATTATTTGGTTGCATCTATTTTTCTCTCACTTACATCTAGAGCTCAAAATGACAAACTAAAGAGTGATACTAAATATTATGTTTAGGATGATCCCTATTTGTTGAGATTGTATATTATCCCAGTTTTAAAAGATGCATTCCAGATCATGAGATTGAGTTAGTCCTTTAGTTTTGTCATTCTTCTGCAGTGGGTGGTCATCTTGGTATCCAAAGTACAACACGTAAGGTACTTGACTTTGGATTTTATAGACCCACCATCTTCAAAGATGCATGGAGAATTTGTAGCACTTGTGAGCACTTTCAGTGAGTAGGTGGTACCCTTTCTTAGAGACAAGAGATGCCTAACATAAAGGATTTGAGCAACAAACTTGAGGATGATCTTTAGGCACATATGACTACTTAAAAGACACCCATAGGTATGTCCCATTATCAGGTTGTCTTTGGTAAAACATGTCATCTTCCTGTAGAGATAGTGCATCGAACATACTGGGCTGTGAAAACTTGTAACTTGACTCTTGATCAAGCTAGTGAGGAAATAAATCTCAAACTGAATGAACTCGATGAGATCCTCTTAGAAGCCTATGAGAACTCTAAGTTCTACAAAGAGAATACCAAAATATTTCATGATAACGTAATTTCTAGAAAGGAATTTGTGGGTGGAAAAAAAATTATTGTTGTATAACACTAGGCTTGGACTCATGAGTGGTAAGTTTCTTTCTAGATAGATTGTTCCTTTTGTTGTTACAAATGTGTTTCCTTATGGTACTATATAAATCAAAAGTGAATCCACATATAAGAGCTTCAAGGTTAACATATTCTTTAAATATTGTGGATTATTGGTTATGTTTGATGGTTGGACCTTTGGAATTGTTTTAGGAATGGGTATTAAGTAAGAAAGGATGCATTATTCTTTAAATATTGTGGATTATTGGTTATGTCTTATGGTTGATACAACTGTCTACATAAGTATTCTTAAAAAACATAAACGAAAAATCAAAAAGAAAAACAAGAAAAAGAGAAACAAAAGTGAATAAAAGGTTGAGTAAAGCAAAGAAGATTAGAAATAGAGATTTGGTCTTATTTTGGGTTGATTTTTACTTACTTTTTACTTATTCCTCATTGCTCCTCAGTTCCATTTGGTTTTACGTACATAACCCATATTTCTCCTACCTTGTCATTGGCCCCATTACAACCATGAAGTCATTTTGATCTTTATGTGCATATGCTTATGATGTTGATGTTAGAGGCTTGTCAAGCCTATGGTTGTGCTTGTTTTCATGAAGTGCTTTGAGTGTAAACACTTGCAACCTAAGACACATGAGTGTAAACACTTTAGAGAGTATATCTTGTGTGGTTCTATCATTGTTGTTACACACCTCTTGGTTTGATTGGTTTCTTTGCATACTTGAATTCATTGGATGATGTTCATGAATATCTTGATTTGATTCTTTCACTCTTGTGTGTTTGATTTTGCCCATTTCATTGCATTTCCTATATTTCATTGTGAAGTATATGATTTCCTTATGTGTTTCATTTTCTAGTTTTTTTTATCTTCTTGCATGACTCACTCTGGTGCATATTGGTTAGCATATGCTTATTTCTTGATCTTGCCCAGAAGTGCAAAAGGTTAAGTGTGGAGTATTTGATGAGCAATATATTTCACACCATTCATAACCTTAATTTACCATGATTGATGATTCTTGGTGCCTAATTGACTTTGTTTCACATGGTTTAGTGTTTTAGACTTTATTGGACTAATATTCCTAAAATGAGTTAATTTGAGATTATTTGGTCTAATTAAATCTATGATCATTTTCAAATCATATTTGGCACCAAGGGTATTTTGGGATTATAGAAGTGGAGGATATATGTTGAAGTGAAGATTGTATCTTCAATTTATGAGTTTTTATTTGTAAATTCATTTTTAATTTTGCACCCATTGTTTTTAGCCCATTTTCGTTTTATGCTTTTTGGAGGGGTTAAATTTGGATTCCCCATTCCATACACTAAGACTTGGACATTCCATCATTTTTTAGAGACTTCACATTTTTTCGTTTTCTCTCTTTATGCTATGTTATGCTAGGGTTTACTCTTGATTTTCGTTTTCCATTCTTCTTCAATTTTGTTTTGCTTCCGTTTATATGAAAGGCTAAACTTCTAGACTAAATTCCTATTGTAATGTATCACAACTTTTGAGGTTTTGTCATTAATGTATTTTTGATTTCTTTACTATTAATTTCTCTATCCTATCCCTCAATGTGGTTTGCTTAATTCCATTATTTAGAAACTGGTTTGTGAGTTTATCTTTGTTTAGTTGATTTACTCTCCAGTACATTAACGCTTAGTTTGTGTGAATTTGTTAATGTCCCATGCTTATGCTGATTTCACTTAGTTAAAGGCTTGGATTGTGGAACTGTACAAATTAGGAAGACAATGGTTGGAATCTGAAATTAATCTTTTGAAATTGATGATTGAGTTGTGAACAAACGAATCAAAGAGATTTACCCGTTTTATTACATTGCTTACTTAATGTTTCTGCATTACTTTATGTTGATAACATTTACCAACAAAAAAACCTTTGTGTGTGAGTATAAGGTGTTTAAATCTTTTCTTGAAAGATAATTCTTAGGAAACGACCTAGGAGTTACTTCCTAGTACTATAGTTTTTAATTGTTATATTATTTGCATCGAATACGACATTGATCAATCAGCTCAAACTCATAACTTGTATTGTTGTTTTCTAGAGAAAATAATTGGTCTAATGGAATATGAGGCATTTGCACTACACTAAGAATATAACATATGCTACTTTATTATCATTTTTCTATAGCACTAACCCAGAAGCAATGCACGAATCTCGATCTGAAAGGTCACTACCATTTATGTTTCATTCACACTTGAGCATACCATTGTATGTAATTACACCAGATACTCATTATCATCCTACCATGCCTTCATAACTAGTACAAGACAATCACAATGCGATGATATTAGAAATAATGATGACGAGTAGGAGGAGAAAGTTTTGCCTAAATTTACAAGAGGTGGCAATGGAAGAACTAGAGAAGGCTTACACATAAGTGAACAAGAAAAGCACATTCATGTATTACTTTATCACATTAATTTTTTATATTACTTTTTCAAAAACATATACCAAAATGGTAATTAAAAGATTAAGCTATACCAGTTGTGTAAATTTGGCAGGTTAAAAGTTTTTAACACACATAAGAAATTTCAGTATCAGAACTATAAACTTCTCTAGTTTGATATTTATATGTGAAATTCCTAGTATTAGAACTATAAACATTATCTAGTTTGATATTTCTTTGTGAAATTCTGTTTCTCTATATATAATGAGTTTTAAGTACTCCAAAAAAATAACAAATAACCACTCCAACACTTCTCTACCTTTTAATCATACAGAAGCATGTTAAAAACAAACATGCTTAGCCCAACCATACTCAAATCATAAATGTAAAATTACACATTCATGCATCAATACATGTTAAACCTGGCTTGGTCATGCTATTGATGAAGGTGTTATGCAAAGTTTTTAAAATGTCCTTCTAATCATTTCTTCTAGGGAAAACCATATACAACATCAGCAAACCAAGGAGAACAACAGGAAAAGAAGCTCGTAGACTCCACTCTATAGTAAACTTTAATTAATTTAAGTAAAACAAATCATAAAGTGCAAATAAAAAAGTAGTGAATGAGAGAAGGGGAATCATGAGAGAAAAGGTTGCAAGAGAGAAAAGAAAGAACTTGAGTGTTGGGGATGTAATAGCTTGCACTACATGACAAAATATTTTTACTTGTTGAAGTAATTTCCATTTGCCCATGCAATAATGAGAGCTGAAACAAACAAAAAAATTATATATTACATACAAAATTATAATACATGATGAACCAAAACAAGTTTGAGAGCGCTTCCATCACAGGTCGTTACCATTGTTAAAAATCTTTTTTGTCCTAATAGTGATAATATGTTTTAATTATTGTTGGGATGTTTGAAATATGTTATATATTATACTCAATTCTTTCGTTATTATGTGCACTAGATAGAAGAACTAAATAGAAACACCTCATGGGCACTTGGGCCTATGTGTAACACCGTGATTTTCTGTGCGCATTTTATTAATTATTTAATTGACAAACGACTAATTTTAGAAATTAATAGGTATTGATTTAGGATAAACCTCAGTTGAGTTTTAATCTTGTATGATGATTTCCTAATTTATGATAAAATTTCATAATTTTCTACGTCGGAAAGTCTTCGGGCCTCTTTCGGACCCAAATTTACCTTAAATATAGCCCAAAAGGTGATTTTTGAGCTCCGTAACTCGGAATTGAATTCGATTGCGCCATTGGCTTCAAAATATTATTTCGATTCAAAATAGATATCAAGTTTGTCCATAACTCATCTCTAGATATTTTTTACTCCGAAATCCAAGTTTCGACGTTCTAAACGTAACCCTAGATCGGGATATTTTTAATCTTCGGTCGAGTTTTAGCCAACAAGACTTGGGCATGGTTTTAATCACGATGTTTTTCGGTTTTAATGCTAGAAAGTTTAATGTGGATGTTTGAATGTGTTTAAAGGTGATGATTTGTACATCAAAAGAACATTTAATGTGTTTAATGATAAGTTGAAAAATCAAAACATTCCTTGATAGTAGGTCTAAAAATCATGGTCTGTATGTGTTTAGGAAAATTTTAGTTTCTATCTTTGAAATCCAAAATTATGAGTTGAGTGTTTTGAAAGGGTAAAGTAGTATTATTAGTGTGCTTAATGGATGTGTTATCAACACTAAAGAACCATATTAAAGAAAATGATGAGTTTTTGTTGTAAAAGTGTTGTTGTAAAAGTATTATGTGTGAAGAGTTTGATTAGTGAATGATATTCTTTGACTTCCAAGATCAAGTAATAAATTGGGATAAAAGATGACTTATTAAAGTCTTGACTTTATAAACTTAAAGTGTTATGAAGTCTTGGATGGTAGATTAGTTATAGTATGGACGTTGTTAAGATAAGCTTACTTTAAAGTTGTAAGATTAACTCAAGAAATCTTGATTTAAAATGTTGTTCTTGGTTAGGTGATCAACATTATCAACCCTTGTGGTTACTAATAGAAGGAAATGTATTGAGATGACCATAGAGTTTTGTTGAATGCACTTGAGTTATCTTACTTAAAAGTGGTAAGTTTAACTTAAGAGATCTTGAATTAAAGTGTTGATTTTGGCTAAGAAATTTACCTTAAAGTGGTGAATATACCTTTAAAAAAATTCAAGAAAATAATAAATGGTGTTAAAGTTAAAAGTACAAGCATTGTTAAAATCTTAGTTGAAAAGGGATTGTTTTCTTAAACAAGACTTTTGATGATAAAGAATGATTCAAGAATATGCAATCTTGAACTGGATGGATGAAAGTATTTGATTTCATAATAGGTTAAAAGATGTCTTTACCTCAGGGTTATCATGCAAAGATTTAATTCTCAAACCACTAATTTGTTTTTGTGTTTACTTTCAAAGCTTCCGAAGTTGGACAATCTACTAGTTCACACAAAAAGGGAATCACTCATTTGACAACCTAAGGTGAGGGAGAATATATCGTGACATAGTGGTGTCAAAATATGACATCAGGATCTCCTAAACTACCTCAAAAGTTTGGAATTGTTTTGGGTATTAAGAAATCATGTACGTATTCAATTGTATGTTTGTTTGGATTAAGTACATCTGGTTTCTTAAGCTATATCATTTTAGTTAGGTTTTTGTGTGGAGTAATGTTGTGGTTATCCATGGATGAACATTACGCGAATAGTCGAAACTGTGATAATCAATTAACACATGGGTATAATCGATTATTAGAGCCCTCGCTTGAGCGTCAGGCTCTCGCTTGGGTGAGAAGCCTCTCGCGAGTTGGGCGTGCTTTGGTTGCTTGAGTGATAGCTCTCGTTTGGGTGAGAGGTCCTAGTAATTTTTACTTGTTTTCGACTCTTGAGCGTCATTCTCTCACTTGGGAGAGAGATTCCAGAAATTTTATCTTGTAAAGGTGATAATCGATTAACATTTAAGTATAATCAATTATCAGAGTCCTCTCTTGAGCGATAGCTCTCGATTGGACGAGAGGTCTCCAGGAAGATTGGATAATTTTCATCATTTGAGTTCTAGCTCTCACTTGGAAGAGAGTCCAATGATAACCTTTCTATCAAGGTTTCGTTTTCTTCAAGTTTTAGTTTCTCAAACCCATTCTTCTTCCATAAAACCGATAACACTCCTTCATTGGGGATATTATACTCCAAAGATGTAAACTTCGTAAGGAAGAATAATCACATTATACTCTTCAGAGTTTGTACAAGAAGTTCATCATAACCAAAGTAATCAATACTAAAAATTACATTGTTAAAGGCGAAGCCCGAAAGGTTATGTTTTTCCCACACAACGAGATCGTCTGACCATAAGAGGCTTGGCCATTGGGCCGTCCAGGATGATTCAATGATGGTTCGTAGTGGTGATGATGTTTTCCTAAGTTGATATTAAGATCTAGTCCCAATAGAAGTATTCCTGATGGGAGATGTCTTAGGATGGGCCGATCGTAATAAAAGAATGATTAAAAGATTTAATCTGCTTACCTCGGTTAGTGTGCATACTCATTATGAATACTGAATAGTGGAGAGGAAAATTACTTGAGAGGAACGAGCCGCGAGATGTTGAGAGGGTAGGTGATGGCAGTGATGCGTCAACAAAGCCTTGAGGGACAGTCTAGGTGAGACGAGTCCTCTGTATTCTTGGATGAGGTATTCTGTTAGATCGGACAACTCTAACAGTGCAAACTAGACGATTTGTGACAACTCCTATTTGTAATTAGGATTGATGGGAATGATGTCCAGAAAGTGTTTGATACGACACCGTCCTGAAATGGATAGTTCCTTTGGAACAAATTGATCCTATATCCTTGCGAGGAATAAGTTGGTGCATTCAAATCGGCTTGTTATGGGACCTGTACTCTCGATTATTTTTGAATGGTTTATTGGGAGGATATTGGTGTAAGGATGAATGAAATAAACATAGCATTCATACATTGAACTTGTGGATTTTGATCATCATAGTCTAAGTTACAACATCATTCATCATGTGCATTTATGTATGTGATAATATAGTATGTATATTATGTGTGTTATGTCTCAATGTGATATTTTGTATAATTCCACATCATCGATGAAAAATATTCATTAGTTGTCTTACTCATTTTCATTCTACTTGTTTTTGGTACATGTTCTCGTCTAGATGGACTGATCGGTGAGGATTCGAAACTATCGATTCTCGATGTCCTAGGAGGGGCATGGAGGATTGATGGAAATCGCTACACCTACATAGGCTCTTGTGCCTAGGAACTGGAGATGGTGTGTGATGACACCACGATGCACTTCTCATCCCATCATGTGGACTTAGAGGCTTTCTTCACTTTGCCAGATCGGAGGCCGACACCTACCTATCATCTACCCATTCTGTGACTCTGTGCGGACCAGCTGTTATAGGGCTATCGAGGAGGCGGAGGAGCTGAACGATGTGATTTGTTCCCTACCGTCTAGGAGAGCCGCTCGTTGGACCATACTAGAACCGCATGCAGATGCGGGAACGGGATTAGGTCGTAAACTTTAGCCTATGACACAATGTAGGAGATGGAAGCTGAGGAGGAGGATTGTGTGGAGTTGATCTGCATAGAGAACTCCATCGAAGTGGTAAAGCTCTCCTCTGACTCCGAGATGGAGGAGGATCCGGGTGAGGGTTCTAGTACCCCCATAGACACTAGAGCTAGCCATTAGGAGCCATTTCCTTTTCTGGTTTGCTTTTGGGGTTAGGGTATCTGCGTAGGGTACTTTGGTATTGCTGAATAGCTCAGCCTATTCTGTATAGTTTTAATTTAGGCGATGATTAGATTATGCCTTGTATTTTGCACTAGCATTTTACTTGACTAAGCAACACCTCATTAAACGTGTTGTAGGGTCAAGTCTAATTATTAACGAAGAAGTATTCATAAAAGTGTTGTGCCATTTTCAATTACCATGAGGTATCAGTTATTTACTTTTCGCAGTTGATAAAATGTGACGTCTTGAAAAAGGGATGGATGTAAGGAAAATAATTTGTGGTTTATATGTTACATAAAAGAGGAAAAAGATTTTCCCATTTTTCCAAGAGATTAATTATACTATTTTATGAAGTAATATTCGGGGTGTTACACTATGGGTGTGCTAGAGCTTCTAATCCTTATTCTTTAATAATATCTTCATAGTTGCTCATCGCTCTCGGAGATGTAGACACAATTGACTAAATAATGTTACTAAATTCTCTTGTTTCTTCTCTTCTATTTGTTTTATCAACTTTATTTGATTATGTGTGGCCAACACTTGGGAACGATCACTCTTACTATACCAACAATTGGTATCAGAGCCAATTGGTAGATGACTCTTAATCTAGGCGCAAAATAATGGTTGTAGAGGGTGACGGCGTGATGGCTAGACAATGTGCGTCAAAGGTACCGCGCAAATATAAAGTAGATGAGTTGAAGGAGAATAAAATATGATGGAACTGTGATGAGGGCGATATATGTTGATCAGGAACCCTAGAAGTTCATGTACTCGATTAGGATAAAAGTGGAGATATGGACTCGGGTGTTGAGTTTGGCCCTGAGATAGGTGTTGATAATATCTCTGTAGATGTTAAGAGAATGATCTCATTTGAGATGAGAAGTAGAATATCCTAATGGTGTGTTTGGGACGTCACAGTGAAGGATATTAATTGATAGTAGATCCACAAAAGCATAAAGGCGGTGACTAACTTTGATGTAGGGTGTGACATGAGCATTGGCTTGGATGCAAGTTGCAACATAAGCATTGGTAGAGATACAAGGTGTGACATGGAAATTGGCTTGGATGAAAAGGTGTGTCACGGGCATTGATTGGCATTGACGCAAGGTGCATATTGTGGGTATACTCCTTATGGTGGAGTATGATAATTCTTTTGAACTATGTTTGTCGAACTAGACAATGACGGTAGTAGTTGAGGCTTTTCAAGGAAGCTCCATGGTTCAGTTTGACTAAGTATTGAAGAACACGATTATTGTTGAACTTTTGTGTAGAGGTTCCATATATCAAAAATCTTCCTAACAATAGGTGGTTA
>NW_017727434.1:0-873 GCF_001865875.1 Lupinus angustifolius | reverse complement strand
AAAGGAGTTCTCAAGTTTGGAAAAATTCATTTTTGGCAAAAATGTAACAAGCATGCTCTTAGTTGTTTAAAATGAATTTGACAATTTCAAAATCATTTACTAAGGCATGTTGATGAATATGTTTGGTTAAAGTATGACAAGATAAATTTTTATCATCAAAAAGTACATGGTGAATACTTAACCTTTAAGGATTCAAGTGGCTTCCCTNATGAGGGGTACCTCCACATCTCCTAAAAATTTTATGACAACAATAAAAGGTTTCTTAACTAGTGGGTTTTCACTCCTCTAATTCACTTTTTTCTTGTTGAGTTTTTAAATTTTTTTCAAATGTACAAAACATAAAAATAAAGATGATATCCTCATCCTCATCCTCATCCTCGTCCTCATCCTCATCCTGATCGTCATCCTAATCTACTTCCTCATCCTCACCCTATTCTCATCCTCATCCTATCCTGAAAATAAATTTATACAAAAGAGAAAGAAAATTTTATGCACAATTATTTGATAAATGACATATAAATATGAAATGTTCTATTATTAAAGCAATTCCCCGGCAACGACACCAATTTGTTGAAAGCAGGTCTCGGTGTATTTTATTGGGAGTTTTCCCCTCTCAACAAATCGTCCTAACAGCAGTGCCAATTTGTTGAAAGGTTAATACTTTCATTGTCATTATGTTCTTTTTATTTGATTAAGTAAGAGAACTCGGTTTTACTCTTTGTTCGCCATCTCGGCTTTGCTGAAATAAATTCCAACGCCGATATAATGGTTTCAAGAATATTCCAGTTACAACTTACTTCTTTAATAATCATGTAAATAAGTCATTCCTTCTTTGCCCCATCTCGGCTTTGTTAGAATAAATTCTAACGCTGG
>NW_017727433.1:0-498 GCF_001865875.1 Lupinus angustifolius | reverse complement strand
TAACACTTTACTATTTTACAATTTACACCTCTTTCAAGATTCAATTGTAGTATAGTATAGGGTTATGTCGAACCACAAGGAATTGCCTAATAAAATGAATCATATGAATATGTCAATGCACAAATAATGCGTTTAAACATATTTTGGTTGGTTTTGTTGTGAATTGAATATAAACAAGTAATCAAGAAACATAAAACTAAATATTCACAAATTTTTTAGGAGTCAAGATCAATTTGAATAAGGAAAATATATTTCTCAACTTTTTTTGAGTTTGAACTACTTAGACAAGTTCTTATGTTTTGCATTGCATAACCCCAAACACCAAGGTCTGAAAACCTCCTTTTAGTGTATATCCTAAAATGGTAGAATGATTAACACTTATATTCATTACTTAAACAATATTACGGCCATAAAAGAGATTAGGTTGTCACACCCTAACCATTGGCAACTGTAATATTGAATTAATAATGAATGTAAGATCTTAAGAAAAGTATGCTT
>NW_017727432.1:0-3276 GCF_001865875.1 Lupinus angustifolius | reverse complement strand
AGTACAAAATTGATTTTTGCATCTCATTTGCCTTCTCCTTTTCTCCTCTTGAATTCTAAACTACAAATTACAAAACTTGAAAATGAAAACTCTAAGCTAAGAAAGAATTCCTAAATGAGAGAATTCTGGCCTTCAAGTATTTTTGAGATAATTTTATGAAGAAATGGTGTGTTGTAATTTGTTTTGCTCGTAGGAAATGGCCTCTATTTATAGGCTCCACTCCAAACCGCTGAGCTGCTAAGCTGGACCGCTCAGCAGCTGACCAAACCCTTCAGCATGGGTTTGGTCCCTTGACCAAGTAGCTTAGTCACCTTTGTGTATGGCTCACCAAAGCTAGTTGTGGGCTATGAGACCAGCTATTGTGAGCTACTTCTGAAAAGCCAAATGTGGGCTACTTGAGGTGAGGTCATGGATGACTTCATGGTTTGCTTGATGGTTAAGTCAAGTATGGTAAGCACCGCCGAGCGCACCTGCTTCACCGCTGAGCTGCTTGTTCAGCAGCTTCTGAACGTGTTGACTGGGACGTGGCTTGGTGCTCGCTGATCTGGCTAGGAGTCCGGTTCTCCACTAAGCAGCTTGGTTGGACTGCTGAGCAGCTTGTTCAGCAGCTTGGTCTTGTACCAAGCTCGTGTCTAACCGTGTTAAGCCTATTTCTAACTGTGCCAGGCCTAGTCTGGTGCTAGGCTGAGTGGCTAAGCAGGTCCACTCACGTGCCTAGTTGAGCAGTTTGGTCCAGGTCAGGCAGGTGGCCAGGTCAGCTCAGCGGGGCTTGTTCTACGCTCAGCTGCCTATTTGAGCATCTTGATTTTATTAACTTTTGTGTTTCTTGACTTTTGTTGCTTTTTGACCATGAATCTTTTCTCTTCTTTTCTTCATTTTATTTCCTACAAAATACATAAAAAGGTAATACAAACACAAATATACCAAATTGTGATATTTTATACAAAAAGTATTGTTTTAAGTTGGTTTTTCTCAATTATGCCTAAGATAAGTGCCATAAAAGTGTATGATTTTTAGGTATGTTTGGCACTTATCAAACTCCCCCCAACTTAGAACTTTGTTTGTCCTCAAACAAAAGGTGAAATTTATCCGAAAAATCAATTTGGCTAAAAACTGATTAAGATGATGATCAACATGATTTCAAAATGTATAAGCATGTCAAAAATAGATTTCAATGAGATTTTTCATGAATTATTAATTTGGACACATAATGCTTCAAACAAGAATTTAGATGCTTTTTGTTATAAAAAATGTGTAACAATTGACCTAAGCAAATACTTTTCTAACAAAAGTGTTTCTTTGCACACAAGTTAATTTGTTGAAAGCGTTATTCGGTGTCTTTATTTTAGTTGGTAGTTTTCTCCTCTCAATAAATCATCCTGACAGCAGTGTCAATTTGTTGAAAGATTAATACTTTCATTTTTGTTATGTTCATTTTGTAAGTAAGAGAACTCGGTTTTAATCTTTGTTCGCCATCTCGGCTTTGCTGAAATAAATTCCAACGCCGATATAATGGTTTCAAGAATATTTCAGTTACAACTTACTTTCTTAATAATCATGTGAATAAGTCATTCCTTCTTTGCCCCATCTCGGCTTTGTTAGAATAAATTCTTACGCTGGTACAATGGTATCGAAGCAATTACATATTACATAATTATTAAGTACCTTTGAATACCATCTTGGTTTGGTGGAATAATTTCCAACATCGGTTTAATGGTATTCTAATATATAAATGTGATGAATAGTTAGTTATTAGATACAAATAAATATATAAAGAACAAAAGAATAATAAATTTAGTGACCTTTATTTATTTACTCCCTTTTGGGTTCATTTTATTAACAAACCAAACTTCTTCCATAAGGAAGGTTGGTATTAAAGAATAAATAAAATGCGGAAAGTAAATAACAATAAATAAAAGTTAGTAAGTTAGTTTCATCACTTTTTTATATTAAAAGGTGTTTTCAACAAATAAATTTATTGATAACACTTTACTATTTTACAATTTACACCTCTTTCAAGATTCAATTGTAGTATAGTATAGGGTTATGTCGAACCACAAGGAATTGCCTAATAAAATGAATCATATGAATATGTCAATGCACAAATAATGTGTTTAAACATATTTTGGTTGGTTTTGTTGTGAATTGAATATAAACAAACAAGAAAAATAAACTAAGTATTCACAAATTCTTGAGGAGACAAGATCAATTTGAATAAGGAAAATATATTTCTCAACTTCTTTTGAGTTTGAACTACTTAGTGTATATCCTAAAATGGTAGAATGATGAACATTTTAGTGTATATTTCTCAATCTGAAAACCTCCTTTTAGTCAATATCCTAAAATGGTAGAATGATGAACATTTATATTCATTACTTAAACAATATTACGGCCATAAAAGAGAGTAGGTTGTCACACCCTAACCATTGACGACTCTAATATTGAATTAGTAATAAATGTCAGATCTTAAGAAATGTATGATTAACTTGGCAAATAAATTAAGTAGTACAACTACTTCTTAGTCTATTTGTTAAGTGTTTGAGACAAGGAATTTTATTGACTTAAAATCATTTTTTAGGTGATCAATCTAAAAAGAGCATTAAGTACTTCTCAAACAAATAAATTTAACCAAAGCACCAACTTGAGTGATTAAAATTCAAACTTTTAGAATGTAAGAAGAAGTAGAAATTGCATAACCTTATTCAAAAGAAAATGTTAGGAGCATGAGCCATCCATCCAAGGATTGGATGCTTTTGAGTTCCAAATGAGAGTACAAAATTGATTTTTGCATCTCATTTGCCTTCTCCTTTTCTCCTCTTGAATTCTATAAAAAAAATACTCTAAAACAAGCCTAAAAACTACCTAAAATGAAAGGAAAAGAAGAGGAATCAACTAGGAAAAATTTAGAATTAATGTACAATGTTTTACAAATGAGAATTCGTGCCTTTTTATAGGCCAAAGTGTTGGATGCTCAGTTGCCTTGTTTGGCAGCTAAGTTGCTCACCTTTGGCTCCTATGAAGAGCCATTTTGGCCCCTACTTGACCCCTATGGTGGGCTAGGTTACATGCATGGTGACACCTCCTCCTTCTTGTCATAGCCTTATGTCATCCATGAGGTCATTTTCTTGGCCTTTAAGCAAAGAAAAAGTAAAATGTTCCATGATTTGAACAAAAAATCACTTTTCTGGTGTCCAGCCGCTTAGCCCACCTGTTTCCCCGCTAAGCTGCCTGTTTCAGCAGCTTGGCTGACCTGGTTCCCCACTCAGCTGCATGTTT
>NW_017727431.1:0-2239 GCF_001865875.1 Lupinus angustifolius | reverse complement strand
CATGGTGTTGGGCGCTCAGCTGCCCTATTTGGCAGCTAAGCAGTTGACCATTGGCCCATATGAAGAGCCACTTTGGCCCCTACTTGATCCCTATGGTGGGCTAGGTTATATACATGGTGACACCTCCTCCTTCTTGTCATAGCCTTATGTCATCCATGAGGTCATTTTCTTGGCCTTTAAGCAAAGAAAAAGTAAAATGTTCCATGATTTGAACAAAAAATCACTTTTCTGGTGTCCAGCCGCTTAGCCCACCTGTTTCCCCGCTAAGCTGCCTGTTTCAGCAGCTTGGCTGACCTGGTTCCCCACTCAGCTGCATGTTTCAGCCGCTCAACTCACTGGTTCCATGCTCAGCTGCATGTTTCTACAGCTTAGCTGGCCTGGCCTGGTGCTTGGTGCTAGCTGACCTGGCCTGGTGCTTAGTGATTGACTGACCTGGCCTGGTGCTTGGTGCTTGGCTGACTTGGCCTGGTGCTTGCTTGGCTGACCTGACCTGGTGCTTGGTGCTTGGCCTGGTGCTTGGTGCTTGATTTCTTCATGGTGAAGCAACCTTTTTCTTTTGGTTTGTTATTGATTTTTGTTGGTTGCTTGGCACTTTTGGGTTGTTTTCTTTAAGTTTAAGGTAAGCATTTGATTTTTGCAAGTTGCTTGGCCTTACCTTAACTTAGGTTTCTTCAAGACGAAGTAAGCTACCTTTCTTCAAGGCTAAGTAACCAAATTAAGCACATAGCATGCCATGCTTTAACTTGATTACTTTTAGCAATTCATTTTGAGCTTTTGTCTTGAATTTTGGCTTGAATCCTTGTCCATCTTTGAATTTATTCTTTAATATTCAATTTCCTACGAAACTCAAAGAAAAATTGGACAAGAACTAATAAAGAACTAATTTATTTAATCATGCAAAATTCACCTAAAAAGTGTTAGCTTAAATTGGTTTTCTACAATTTGCATAGGATATGTGCCATAAAATGATGGTGAAAAGTGTATACCTTTTGCACTTATCAGTCTTCCAATACTAGATTTTAAAACTCGGGATTCTTTGACATGTGTCAAAAGTGTAAACAAGTAAAGAATTCCTTTAATAAAAAGAATGGGATATACACTACTAGACCTTTGGAGCTTCTCCATATGGACTTGTTTGGACTGTTGTAAATTATGAGTTTTGGTGGAAGTTATTACGCTTTGTTAATTATTGATGATTTTTCTAGATTCACATGGACTTTATTTTTAGCATCAAAGAGAGATGCTTATAAATCTTTTAAATATTTAGCCAAACAAATCCAAAACCAGTCTAACCTGAATTATTTACATTCGATCCGACCATGGCGGAGAATTTGAAAATCATAAATTTAATAAGTTTTGTAATAAGCATGACATAATGCATAAGTTCTTAGCTCCCCGCACCCCTCAACAAAATGGAGTTGTTGAGAGGAAAAATAGAGTTGTTGAGAGGAAAAATAGAGTTCTAGAGGAACTCGCGAGGACTATGCTAAATGAGAGCAAGGTTCCAAAATATTTATGGGATGATGCAGTTCACACAACCTGTTATGTAATCAATCGAATACTACTTAGACCTACTTTTTCAAAAACACCTTATGAAATTCTTAAAGGACGAAAACTGAATATTGCTCATCTTCATGCATTCGGGTGCAAATGTTTTATTTTAAACAATGGAAAAAGGTCTTTAGGAAAATTTGACTCGAAAGCTGATGATGGCATATTCTTAGGGTATTCATTACACAATAAGGCATTTCGTGTGTACAATAAATATACCATGCAAGTAGAAGACTCTATTCATGTTCATTTTGATGAATCTTCTCCAAAAGATAAGAGAAAGGTCTTTTCTAATGACATTTTAGGTACACTAGAAGAAGTGCAATCCAAGGATATGAATCAAATCCAACAAGATGCGGATCAAATAATAGAAGAACAACATCAGAATATGCCTATTGCATGGAAAACTAAAAAGGATCATCCACTCGATAAGTTATTAGGTGATATATCTACGGGAGTGGTAACCCGTAGTTCTTTATCTCAAATAGAGCCAAAGACCATCGATGATGTACACTGGGGTGTAGCTATGCAAGAAGAGCTAAACCAGTTTGAGCGAAATAATGTGTGGGACTTGGTCCCCAAACCAAAAGATCATCACGTGATTGGCACCAGATGGGTCTTTCGTAATAAGCTAGATGAATCTGGCTTAATAATTAGAAATAAGGCTCGCCTAGTGGCCAAAGGCTAC
>NW_017727430.1:0-3509 GCF_001865875.1 Lupinus angustifolius | reverse complement strand
TCCGTAGATTAGATAATCATGTTTTACTTGTACAAATATATGTTGATGATATTATCTCCGGATCTACTAATGACATCCTTTGTAAGGAATTTTCTGAGTTGATGCAGGGGGAGTTTGAGATGTCGATGATGGGTGAGATGACTTTCTTCCTTGGGCTTCAAATTAAACAAATGGAAAGTGGCATCTTCATTCATCAATCGAAGTATTGCAAAGAATTATTAAAGAAATTTGATATGGAGCAATGTAAAGACGCATCTACACATATGGCATCTGCATGTTATCTGGACAAAGATGAAAAGGGAAAAGTGATTGAGGTAACTAAATATCGTTGGATCATCGGCTCCTTATTGTACTTAACTACTAGTCGCCCTGATATTATGTTTAGCGTTTGTAGGTGTGTTAGATTTCAAGCTTTCCCAAAAGAATCACATTATATTGTTGTAAAACGTATCATGAGATATTTAAAGGGAACTATAAATATGGGATTATGGTATCCTAGGGATTCCTTCTTATCCTTGGTAGGTTACTCCGATTTTGACTTCGCTGGGTGTAATTTGGATCGAAAAAGAACTAGTGGGACTTGTCACCTATTAGGCAGTTCCTTAGTTACATGGCATAGTAAAAAGCAAGCATGCGTTGCTTGGTCCACCGCTGAAGCGGAATATATTGCCGTTGGCGTGTGTTGTGCTCAAATCCTTTGGATGAAGCAGCAACTTAAGGACTTTGGGCTCATATTAGAAAAGATCCCTATTAAGTGCAATAACACAAGTGCCATTAACCTTTCCAAGAATCTTGTCTTGCATTCTAGAACCAAGCATATTGAAAGACGGCATCATTTCTTGCGTGATAATGTTCAAAAAGGTGATTGTGTATTAGAATTTGTTGAAACATCTAAGAAATTAGCAGATATTTTCACCAACCCCCTCTCATGAGATAGTTTTTATGTTCTTCGAAGAGAACTAGGAATCCGTGATGAAAAATATCTTGATTGAGCATATATAATTACCTTGCATGACTTATTTGCCTTGTATGCTCTATCATAAAAACATGTTGAATGCTCATAATTCCTTGTATAATCCATGATTTTGTGTATAAAAGTCTTTTAAATATATGTGATTGCTTAAAATTCATTTAACAATTAGTTTGAAATCCTTGCATGCTTTTAAAAACATCCAAAATGTTGTATCTGATGCATTTAATCGATTAAGCCAACTAGTTAATCGATTACCTGGGCAAACGTTTTAAAACCTGGCATTTTTAACTCAGGTTAATCGATTAAGTGATGCTGTTACTCGATTAACGACATCAGTATATCAGAAATAGAAGCGTTTCTGAGTATTTTTCAAAACCCCATTCATCCATTTTTCTCTCAAATCTCAGAGGAACAAGTCCAACATCATCCCTAAGCTTTAACGTAGCCCAAACCGAATCACCACACTCTATTTCCACTCCATAAACCGGCATATCCATCCCTTATTTCCAAGAAATTCGTTTACCCCAACTGAAAACCCTACCCTAGGTTTCCCTCAATCCTTCCACTAAACCTTCATCACGATTCAGATTCAATTGCAATGGAGAAAGGACGTGCTAAGAGAATCAAGACAACCGCGCAATGTCCACCGCATGCCCCAAAAGCCGTGCCACCTCAACAAGCAAGGCAGGACCGCGGGGACCCATACTATTCATTGATTCTACAAGAAATCCAGTTGCTAAAATTTCAGGGGAGGAAACCCACATACATTTGGTTTGTGAATTTGACTTGGCTAGCGGAACAAAACTTCGATTTTCCGCATGGTTTGCAAGCTCAAGGGGCTGGCCCCTTCTTGGAATTAAAAGGTAACATTTAACCTGCTCTAGTTAGGGAGTATTATGCCAACTTTAGATACAAAAATGGGAAGTATTGGTCAATGATTACTGGAAAACTGTTTGAGATTAATGAAGATATTTTTATGAACGTGGGTGGTTTATCCTGTACCGGTGCTAGTTTAAGTGATTGTGGTTTGGGCAGACAACAACTCTTTTGATGCTTGATAATTGCCAAACATACCTAACTTTTATACACTTTTATGGCACTTATCTTAAGCATAATTGGGAAAAACCAACTTTAAACAATACTTTTTGTATAAGATATACAATCTTGTATATTTTGTATGTGTATTTTCTTTTATGTATTTTGTAGGATTTAGGATGAAGAAAATAAGAAAAACAAGACTCATGGTCAACAAGCCAAAAAAGTCAAGAAAATCAAGGTGCTCAACCAGGCAGCTAAGCGTGAACCAAGCCCCGCTGAGCTGACCTGGACACCAGCTTGACCTGGATCAAGCTACTCAAGCAAGCAGCTGAGCGGACCTGCTTGGCCATTCAGCCTAGGACCAGCCTAGTTCTGGCACGATCAGATATCCAATTGACGCGGTCAGACACAAGCTTGGCACATGCCCAAGCTGCTAAACAAGTAGCTTAACGGTCCAACCAAACAGCTTAGCAGAGAACCAAACTCCTGACCAGATCAGCAAGCACCAGGCCACGTCCCAGTCAGCACGGTCAAAGTTGTTGAACAAGCAGCTTAGCGGTGAAGCAGGTGCGCTGAGCGGTGTGCACCTGACTTGACTTAACCAACAAGCAAAAACATGAAGTTACTCATGACCTCACCTCAAGTAGTCCACCATAGGCTTTTCAGAAGTACGTCACAATAGCTGATTTCATAGCCCACAACTAGCTTTGGTTAGTCAAGCACAAGGAGGTGACTAAGCTACTTGATCAAGGGACCAAACCCATGTTGAAGGGTTTGGTCAGCTGCTTAGCGATCCAGCTAAGCAGATCAACAGTCCAGAAAGGAAGTCTATAAATAGAGACCAATTCCTTCAATCCAAAAAGACCAACAACACTTGGAATTAACAAGTCTCTCACTAGAAATCCTTTCTGAAGTTCTCTATTCATTTCTTAGTGTTTTTAGAGCTTTATTTTCAAGTAAGTTTGTAGTTTTAGTTTACAATTCAAGATGAGAAAAGGAGAAGGCAAATGAGATACAAAAATCAAATTTGTACACTCATTTAGAACTCAAAAGCATCCAATCCTTGGATGGATGGCTCATACTCCTAACATTTTCTTTTGAATAAGGTTGTGTAATTTCTACATCTTCTTATATACTAAAAGTTTGAATTTTAATCATTCAAGTTGGGTACTTTGGTTAATTTTATTTGTTCGAGAAATACTTAATGCTCTTTTTAGATTGATCACCTAAAAACTGATTTCAAGTCAATAAAATTACTTGTCTCAAACACTTAACAAATAAACTAAGAAGTAGTTGTACTACTTAGTTTATTTGCCAAGTTAAGCATACTTTTCTTAAGATCTTATATTCATTACTACTTCAATATTAGAGTCGCCAATGACTAGAGTGTGACAACCTAGTCTCTTTATGGACGTAATATTGTTTAGTAATAAATATAAATGATTATCATTCTACCATTTTAGGACATACATTAAAAGGAGGATTTTATAAGTTGGTG
>NW_017727429.1:0-2323 GCF_001865875.1 Lupinus angustifolius | reverse complement strand
ATTTATTTGTTGAAAACACATTTTAATATACAAAAGTTATGAACTAACTTACTAACTTTTATTTATTGTTATTTACTTTCCGCATTTTATTTATTCTTTAATACCAACCTTCCTTAAGGAAGAAGTTTGGGTTGTTAATGAAATGAACCCGAAGGAGAGTAAATAAATAAAGGTCACTTAAATTTATTATTCTTTTGTTCTTTATTTATTTATTTGTATCTAACAACTAACTATTCATCACTTTTATATATTAGAATATCATTAAACCGGTGTTAGAATTTATTCCACAAAACCGAGATGGTATTTAAAGGTACTTGATAATTATGTAATAGGTAATTGCTTTGATACCTTTGTATTGGCGTTAGAATTTATTCTAACAAAGCCGAGACGGGGTAAAGAAGGAATGACTTATTTACATGATTATTAAAGAAGTAAGTTGTAACTGGAATATTCTTGAAACCATTATACCGGCGTTGGAATTTATTCTAACAAAGCCGAGATGGCGAACAAAGAATAAAACCGAGTTCACTTACTTAATCAAATAAAAAGAGCATACCGAAAATGAGAGTAATAACCTCTCAACAAATTGGCACCTTGTTGAGGGGGATAAACTCCCAACAACACCAAAAATAGCTTTCAACAATGCTGTTGAAATGTATAAGTCTTGTTTGTGTAGACCTCAATTATATGTTCAGGGCGAATTGACCAAAGCTGGGTCGCTGTCCGTGGAGAATAGGTTCCTACACTACTTGATTCCCTACATTCTGATTCAGAGGAACACAAATCATGATTAATTGAATGATTTGAGGTTCATGCTTGTTGTGAAGGAGAACATCATGATTAATTGGCCTGACGAGATTCTGAAGGTCATGTATAGCATCTCCACTTCTCAATCAAGGTTGCTTCCTTATTGTATCTTCATTTCCCGAGTTATTGATTATCTACATATTAATGTTTCAGATACTATGGTGCTGGATTGTTCAGACAAGGATCACTTGATTGGTGAAATTTGTAATGCCCCGAAAAATACTTCTAAAAAACATTGCGGAAAAATGGGTAAATGTTTTTTTTTTCAAATGAATTATATAAAAATTGCCTCCTTTTCAAATCTTCCTTTTCCGGGACATCACTTTAAGTAACTCGAATGCGGAAGATCAACTTATCATTAACGAATGATAACTTAACCTGATTCACAATTTCCTGAATAATACGATGTATATAATAGGTTAAGTCATAGTCAGTTCACACAGACTAGGTCAGCAAAGGCGGAAACGACATCGCCACTAACATATACATAATCAAAAGAAACACAACCCCCTCACCAAAAACAAAAGGGGGACATCGACTGGCCCCCAAGTTGACTCAAAAGATTCCAGGAATGATGGACCCCTCACTCGGGTCCTCCTCCTCTTCCGAGTCAGACACGAGGTCGATCACCTCCACCGAGCTCTCTACATTGACGAACTCAACGGCCTCCTCCTCCTTCTCCTCTTCCTCCACTTCATTATGCCATAACCCAGCGGCATAATTCGGAGGGGATGACATTCTCAAAACCTGAGCCTTCTTGCAGGGGCCTCCTCCAAGACCATTGCTCCTCTTGGCTCTACTGGATGACGGAGCATCCAAACAATCTGGCCACATCCTATAACCGTGGGAGGGAACAGCGCCATCACTCCTAACTGGCGGGTATCGAAGTCCAACCTCTAGAGACATCAGCCTCCTTGGCAGCAAGGTGAAGGAAGTGTCAATGTAGGTGTCGGGGTGAGGGATCATCATCGATAACCCGTTGCACACCATGTGCAACGACAGACCGCAGGGGCCTGTGTATGTATATTTATGCCCGTCACTAGCCCATTGCTCGGGGACATCATGAAGTGATAACCTCGGATGTGACTATTGTTGTTGGACATCTGCATAGCAAACATATACAAAACAAGAAACAATGTAGCAGAGAGAGTAAGACATCTAATGAACATAAATTCATTGATGGCGTGGACTTACTCAGAATATCACACTTAGATATAAAATATACTTTAACATATAGTTCATCATTTATCATTGACATCATGAAGAAATACATAACTTACCATTTATTCCAACGTTACCAATATATCAAGTAATATAATCAACATTCTACTCCTAACCATATCACATGCATAAACGTAGGAATACAGAATGCTTGTAACTCACATGTGGGAATTCACTTCCACAATGATAATGTATGCATGATATGTCATGATCATCCACCTTACACAAATATCCATCCAACATCCTAATCGGAAATAACCGAGATTACAGGTCCCATACCAAGCCTCTTTGTACG
>NW_017727428.1:0-970 GCF_001865875.1 Lupinus angustifolius | reverse complement strand
GGGACTCGTCTCACCCAGACTCTCCCTCAAGACATTGTTGATGAATCACCGTCCAATCAGTGTTGTCCCTACTTACATCATGGTGTTCTAAGTCGTCCCGTCTATTTCCTCTCCACTACTCCATTATTAACCATATGCATATGAACACTAACCGCAGTTAGATGATTAAATCTTTTAATCATTATTTACCATGCTCGACCCACCTTAAGTCATCTCACTCATCAATGCTTCTTGTGGGTCCCGATCTTACGTTAACACGTAATATAAAGGAAATACATCCCACCACTACGACCATCGCTGAATACCCTGGACAGTCCCAGACCAAGCCTCTTACGGTCAGCCGATCTCGCTACGTGGTATCATGGGTTCCTTTATGGGTAGTACCCTAATTCACATCATAAATCAAAGGATAACATCCCTACCACTACGACTATCGCTGAATCAACTTGGACGGTCCCAGACCAAGCCACTTACGGTTTCTCGCTCCGTGGTATCACGTATCCTTTTCTGGGCATCGCCCTAAATCATACATCCTTCTCAGAATACTTTCTTTAAAATTAATTACCGAGTTTGACTATTTAATTCCAACACCTTGAATACTTTACTTTTTAATTCAATTACGGTGTTATACCAAAGTAGTTTATGTCACATACCCATACTAGGGTCATTACATACTCAACCAATCAATCCAAATAGTCAAACACAATTACTATCTCTCGCCCAAGTGATAATTCCCCAAAAACAATCTCTAAAACCTAGGCTCTATCGCCCAAGCGAGGTCCTCTCCTCGCCCAAGCGAAGCTCTGTCGCCCAAGCGACAGAGTTACAGAACCAAAAATTCTCCTCACCCAAACGACGGACTTCTCTCGTCCAAGCGAGCCCTGCTCGCCCAAGCGAGAAGGACCTGGAAAGAATTCGAATTTTGCCCTTTTCGGCTAATCAAATGTATTTTCACATGGTTTTTCAAACA
>NW_017727427.1:0-297 GCF_001865875.1 Lupinus angustifolius | reverse complement strand
AACAACATTCATATACAATATTCAACACATTTCATCAACAATCATATATATTCAAAAGCATTCAAACATAAAATCTTGGATTTCTTAAAACCCAAGTAACCCCAAAACCTTTGAGATGGTTTAGGAGATTCGGGTGTCATTTTCGAACACCACTATGTCACGATGTGTTCTCTCTCACCTTAATGAACTGTGCTTTAACTCGTCAACTAAGGGTGGCTTGGTTTCAAGGTTCGAACACCGAAATCTTCGTAACTACCAAAATAAAAATTCGTTAGTTTCCGATATTTCTAAAATCGT
>NW_017727426.1:0-4690 GCF_001865875.1 Lupinus angustifolius | reverse complement strand
CCTTCATAAAATACTTAAAGAACAAATATAAACTCTACTTTATGAACAACATAATAAAAGCTCATAACTTTCTATGAAGTATGAGAAGAAGATGAAGAAGAAAAATAAAAGACTACCTTAGTTTGTATAGGAAATTTAGTGTAAAAATGAGAGAATAGGGTGGGGTATTTTACAAGAGAGCCTCACCCTCATCAAATCATAAAATTTAATGCAAGGTAAGTAGATTTAGACTAGCATAGGTGATGTGTCTAATGGTGGTGGAGTGAGAGGATTTGTTAAGTGATTTTGGGGATTTTGGGGGTAGTAAATCAAGGCATTAATGAGTGAAATCTATAAGATTTAGTAGGTAGATTTTATGAAGTGACTCATGCGATGCGACGACTTCGGCGAAACGCGTGCGATGAAAACCATGCTCGAGTATTGTCGGCCAATATTCGAGTAGACAAAAATGATCGCCCGATTTTACTTTACGGTTGGAACTTCGAATTTCGGCATTCCGAGTGAAAATATTTTAGAAAATAGTTATGGGCCAAACCATGGTCTATCTTGACTCGAAATGTGATTACGAAGCCAACGGTGTGATCGAAATTTGATTCCGAGTTATAGAACTCAAAAACCACTTTTTTGAGCCGTAGCGGGTGAGATTTGGCCCCGACAGCGGTTCGAAACCGACTGTCTCCGGGTCCGAAACCGACTATCTCCGAAAATCATGAACATTTACCACCAAATTGGAAATAGAATTACAAGACTAAAACTCAACTAGAGTTTCGTCTAATTCTTTACCGAAAATTCCCAGAAATTCATTTTCGAAAATATAATTAATAAAAATATTAATAAAAACATATATTTTCAAGGTAGTAAAATTCGCGGTGTTACGAAAGTATGATTCATAAGATGGGTATTTACAAGTACGGTAACATATGGCAATATCAAGAGGACTTCAACACTGTAAATCTTGCCCCCTCAGGTGAGGATGATCAAGATGATAACCAAGAGCCATTTGCTGCTACTCAGGGGGAGTCTTCAGGACATACATCACAGGAACCTACTTTTGGAAAAGCTTACATGGATGTTATGGAACAACGTCTCAATAATAGGATAGATCTCCACTTTCAGTCCCTGAAGGACTCATATCATACGGATCTAGAGAATTTTGAGGAGCATCAAAAGGCTTATATTGACAACCATTACCAATCTTTGAGAAACTATGTTCAGACCACTGCTGACTCACAAACTAGAAGATTGTGTGCTGAGTTCAACAAGTTGAGTGCCTTCATCAAGAGTGGTAGTAGCTCGACGATTCCTGACAACCAAAACCCTCCATCTCATCCTTAGTTAGGAGCCCTTAGAGTCTTAGTTTATCCTTCCTAGCTAATGGACTTTGTTGTTCCTTGTTCCCTCTTGAGAAATTATCTTTTATTTTGCGCTTTTGCTCTTATTATGGATTGTAATAACTCTTATGACTTCTGCTGAATTACTGCTTTAAAACTTGACATTGCGTTACAATGATTTCGAATTATCTTCCTCATGCTTGAGTACTAATTATGTTGCAAATCATATACTTCTTTGTTTTAAATGGATCTTGATCATGGTTGGTGTATGTGTTAATAATGAATGATTATTCCTACTGCTAACTGCTCAAATATGTCAAATGCTTAATCATTCCATGCTTAATTTGAATAAAACATAGCCTTTCATGCCATTAAAATTGTGTTGTTGCTGTTTGCTGTCCATTTAATCGATTAAGACCTTTATTTAATTGATTAAATGCTGCGAAAATGTGCATTTGTTCAAGCTTCTTACAACTGGTTGATTGATTACTCGCCCAAAATTAATTGATTAATTACAGTCTGTTATAACTATCATAACTCTCCTGACTTTTGACTAGAATTGAATACTTGTATCTTTTTGATAAGGTCAAAAGGGGGAGAAAGGTTGTTTGTTGTGTTACATGTATTTTGTAGGTTGTGTAATAGCTTTTGCATGTTGTTTTACCTAGCTTCTGTATAATGATTGCTTACCTAAGGGGGAGCAAATGCGCCTCAACTTTGTATCTTTGAAAACAACCATTAACAATTGACATATTGACATTAATACAGCAAAAACTAACTTATAAAAATATTAACCAACCACGAATAAAAACATTAAGACATACTGAAAGTACAAAAGTGTCAAGGATAGCACTAGCAATACTTTGCCTATGTTTTGATGAAGACAATGTTCTATTAAAGCTTGAAGATGGCTCAACAATCAACATGCCTTATGCTCATTTGGTCATATCTAGACTAGGATAATATTTAGAGTCACTATTCTAAGTAGTATGGGATGTGTGTCGTATTAAGTGAGTATAGGTGAGGTGAACCTAGATGCTAGTCTCTCAAGCCATCTTAATTATCATATCATATCATATCGATGAGACATATCATCTAGTTAATTGTATGTTCATGCATTAATCATACATGTTATATGTGCATATTAGGCATAATATAATTGCTAGAACATGTATATATGTTGTGCATAACATACGAGAAGTTTACCTTTTGAACCATGTACTTTAATGTGCCAGTTAATCGATTAACATGGTGACTTAATCGATTAACTCAACTGCTTTTATGTTAAATCAGTGTTTTCTGTTACAACTGTTTTCTGCGTCATTCTGTTGCATGGTTAATCGATTAACGGGTAGCCTTAATCGATTAACAGGTCTGTGATTTGTTATAACTGATTTCTGTTTTAACCGTTTAACTGTTTGCAACGAATCCAACTACCAAAACTACTTGCTATAAATAGATGCAATTTCCAGAAAACCGTAGCATTGCACTCTATTGTATAGGGCTGATTTTAGAGAGCAATTTTCATTTTGTTTTACTATGATGCTGAATTGATTTCTGATTTTTAGCATATTGTTTTACATATTCATATGTTCATCCTTATCTTGCTCACATGTTCATGCATTATATAGATTGATAGAGAGATTATTTGATTTCTGTTTTTTATTAACTCACATGATTCTTGATGGCTTGAGTGATTAGTGAGTAGGTTAGTCTTTAGATCTTTTCTTCTAATATTTCAAGCATTATTGTGCTTAGTATACCTTACTGCTTTTAATCTGTTTTTGTATATTTCTGGATTAACCTCTTGGTGTCGTATCACCACAGAGATTGAGATTCTTAACCAAGGCTAGGAAGTCTTGATTTGAGGACAAGAATCTTGGTTAGGGTTGTTTCGTGAGAAAGGTTTTCTGAGGCGAAGGGTAGAGTCATACCAAGGATTAAGGGGTCCTAGATTTCAAGAAAGAAGCGTCCTATGTGCTTGTAATTGAATTGGTGTGTGTATTCATACTTTTACTCAATATTGTGAAGAAGAAAATTTCCCTAGATCAGAAGGGGAAGCCTGGATGTAGTTTGTAGTGGACCGCAAACAAACTAGGATAAAAATCCACTTGTGCACTCTTTTTCTCTCTGAATCTTCTTTTCATTCCTTGTTGTTTTAAATTGAATCTATAGCTGATATTTTGGATATTTGTTTACTGACATATTCTTATTATTTGTGCTTAAAAATATCTGCTTTATCTCTGTTCAATTGATTTTAAATAACAGTGCAATTTGTCTCTCTGATCATTCTAATTTGTGCATGAGTTAATCGATTAAGACTAGGTGTTAAACGATTAACTGGTCGGTTTCCAGAAATTGGGTTTTGGTGCAAGAAGGGGTGATTGATAACCGCTACACCTATTCAACCCCTCCCCCCTTCTAGGTGTTTCTAGGCCACTGATACCTAACAATAATGTTAGCCTAAACGACATATGTAGACAGGACGAGGAAAAATGAAACTGTTGATTTATGGCATGCCTAATTAGGACACATAAACTATGGCCAGCTTAACGAGATGATGAAAAAGTCATTACTAAAATGTCTTCCTCAACTTGAAGTACACGATGAATTTGTGTGCACTAGTTGTCGGTATGGTAAGGCACATGAACTTCCACTGGATGATTCAAAGTTCCAATCAAAGATGTCGCTTCAATTAGTTCACTCAGATGTGTCAGGACCAATAAAGCAACAGTGTTCGGTGTTTATTTTAATTGGGAGTTTTCTTCTCTCAACAAATCGTCTTGACAGCAGTGTCAATTTGTTGAAAGATTAATACTCTCATTTTTGTTATGTTCTTTTTGTATGTAAGAGAACTCAGTTTTATTCTTTGTTCACCATCTCAGCTTTGTTGAAATAAATTCTAACGCCGGTATAATGGTTTCAACAATATTCCAGTTACAACTTACTTTCTTAATAATCATGTGAATAAGTCATTCCTTATTTTCCCCATCTCGGCTTTGTTAGAATAAATTCTAACGCCGGTATAATGGTATCGAAGCAATTACCTATTACATAATTATTAAGTACCTTTGAATACCATCTCGGTTTTGTGGAATAAATTCCAACACCGGTTTAATGGTATTCTAATATATAAAAGTGATGAATAGTTAGTTGTTAGATACAAATAAATAAATAAAGAACAAAAGAATAATAAATTTAGTGAGCTTTTATTTATTTACCCCCTTTCGGGTTCATTTTATTAACAAACCAAACTTCTTCCTAAGGAAGGTTGGTATTAAAGAATAAATAAAATGCGGTAAGTAAATAACAATAATAAAAGTTAGTAAGTTAGTTTCATCACTTTTGTATATTAAAAG
>NW_017727425.1:0-15296 GCF_001865875.1 Lupinus angustifolius | reverse complement strand
TATAAACATGTCAATGCACAAATAATAGATTTGAACATATTTTGATTGGTTTTTATTTAAAGTGAATACATACAAGTAACAATAAACATAAAACTAAATATTAACAAATTCTTGAGGAGACAAGATCATTTTGAATAAGGAAAATATATTTCTCATCTTCTTTTGAGTTTGAACTACTTAGACAAGTTCTTATATTTTACTTTGGCTAACCCCAAACACCATGGTATGAAATCCTCCTTTTAGTGTATATCCTAAACTGGTAGAATCATAAACACTTATATTCATCACTTAAACAATACTAAGACCATAAAAGATATTTGGTTGTCACACCCTAACCATTGGTGACTCTAATATTGAATGAGTGGTGAATGTAAGATATTAAGAAAAGCATGCTTAACTTGGCAAATAAACTAAGTAGTACAACTACTCCAAAGTTTATTTGTTAAGTGTTTGAAACAAGTAGTTTTATTGACTTGAAATCATTTTTTAGGTGATACATCTAAAAAGAGCATTAAGTACTTTTCAAACAAATAATATTAACCAAAGCACCAACTTGAATGATTAAAATCCAAACTTTTGTAAATTAAGAAGAAGTAGAAATTACATAACCTTGTTCAAAAGAAAATGTTTAGGAGCATGAGCTATCCATCCAAGGATTGGATGCTTTTGAGTTCCAAATGAGAGTACAAAATTGATTTTTGTATCTCATTTGCCTTCTCCTTTTCTCCTCTTGATTTCTAACTAAAAATTACAAAAACTTACTTGAAAATGAACATTCTAAACTAAGAAATGAAGAAAGAATTCCTATATGAGAGAATTATGGCCTTCACGTGTTTTTGAGAGGATTTTATGAAGAAAATGGTGTATTACAATCTGTTTTGCTCGAAGGAATTGGCCTCAATTTACAGGCCCCATGCCAGACCGCTGACCGCTAAGCAGCTGACCAAACCCTTCAGCATGGGTTTGGTCCCTTGACCAAGTAGCTTAGTCACCTTTGTGTATGACTCACAAAAGCTAGTTGTGAGCTATGAGACTTAGCTATTGTGAGCTACTTCTAAAAAGCCTATGGTGGGCTACTTGAGGTGAGGTCATGGATGACTTCATGGTTTGCTTGATGGTTAAGTCAGGTCTGGTAAGCACCGCCCAGCGCACCTGTTTTACCGGTGAGCTGCTTGTTCAACAGCTTCTGACCATGTTGACTAGGACGTTGCTTGGTGCTTGCTGATCTGGCCAGGAGTCTGGTTCTCCGCTGAGCAGTTTGGTTGGACCGTTGAACAGCTTGTTCAACAGTTTGGTCTTGTGCCAAGCTCGTGTCTGACCGTGTCAAGCATATTTCTGACCATGCCAGGCCTAGTCTGGTGCTAGGCTGAGCGGCTAAGCAGATCCGCTCAGCTGCGTGGTTGAGCAGTTTGGTCCGGGTTAGGCAGGTGGCTAGGTCAGCTCAGCGGGGCTTGTTCCACGCTCAGCTGCCTGGTTGAGCACCTTGATTTTCTTGACTTTTGTTGCTTTTTGACCATGACTCTTTTCTCTTCTTTTCTTCATTTTATTTCTTACAAAATACATCAAAAGGCAATACAAACACAAATATACCAAATTGTGATATTTTATACAAAAAGTATTGTTTTAAGTTGGTTTTTCTAAATTATGCTTAAGATAAGTGCCATAAAAGTGTATGATTTTTAGGTATGTTTGGCACTTATCAATTTCGTGATCATATGGACATATTTCATGAAATAAAAAACAAAAGATTTGAAGAAGTTTAAAGAGTTTAAGCGTAATGCAGAAACTGAGACAGAGTTATAAATCTAGTGTTTACATACTGATAATTGAGGGGGGTATACTTCAAATCAATTTTATAACTTCTTCAAGAAGAATAGTATACGAAGACAGTTAACTATCCTTACACGCCACAACAGAATGGAGTTTAACGTATCGCATAACCTCCATCCTTTGTGGATTATGACAATGAGTGTAAAGGATGGAGGTATTGTGATCCAACAACAGATTGTTGCTACATTTCTCGCAATGTGGTGTTTGATGAAGCAAAATCATTATGGTCTCCACAGGTAATGTTGCAACCAAATATGAAGGAGATTCAAGAAAATAAGTAAAAACAAATGGATGAATAATTGATACTCAAATAAGTACAATCGTCAGAAAAAGTGGTTGGTGTTGAACCACCACCTAATAGATTCATTCCTAGTTCACCAGGTAAGGGAAAAAGTCAGGCAATATGGAATACACATCAGGTTTCCAGAAGAAGATAGACCAAACCATATAGAGATTTGAAGGAAGAAACCCCCCAGACAATCGTGGAGGTCCACAAGAGTTCGAAAGCCAAATCCAAAATATACTAATTAGCCTAGTAGAACACATGACTCTCTCATGGCTAAATAAAAGTAATCATTCAGGGAGAATATTAAAGTATCATTGATTTAAGAAGTTTGTAGCAATTACATATGGTTATGCTTTTTTTATGTGTTAATGAATTAGTAATCTTGCATGACAATGAAAAGGTGGTATGCTAAAACTTTGCCAATGTAAATGTTGTGCTATACTTTGCCGCTAATGTCACTGCCTAAAAGGGCACTTTATTTTGTGCTTCAACTTTGTATTTAAGTAAGAAATAAATAAAAGTAAGTTTAGTGACTTTTGTCTCTAGACTTTTAATGCTTACTTTGTGTTTGACGAAATGCTTAGTCTGAGTTGTGAAAGGAACCTTGATGTGAAAACCTGGCTCGATAGTCCAAAACAAATAATTAATCCTTTATGCATACAATTAGACGTAGTTGTATGTTTAATTGTCACATTGAATGTCTTTTCTCATATGTTTGCTAGATATAGATTCACATTTGCAATGAAAACTCTCAAACTTGATGGTATGTGTTACTAGACATAGAGGCATGCTAGATGATTCATATATTATAATTTTCCTGGTTTAGTTGCTAGACATAGAGCTAAGTTTTTAAAGTGTTAGCATAGATCAAGACATTGACGATTAACACAATTAAGGACATGCATTAATCTGAACTCATATATGCGCGTAGTCACTTGACATAGAAGTATGCATGTGTGTCATAATCATTAATCTTGTATTTAAGGTTTAGACTTTATTTCTTGAGTTGCTAAGTAAACTAAAGAATTAGTTCTCAGTGTTTTTGAGGTCAAATATTGTGTGATATTATATTTGATTTTGAAAGGTTGAGTTAGCAAGTCCTTGTGGATATGGCAAACCCTTACATTCTTCAAGAATAGACATAAACATTTCTTAAACACAATAAAGGTTCCTTTGATGTTCAAATCATCACCTTTAAACATATTCAAATACTAACAATAATTTCCAATATTTCTAAAGCAAATAAACTCATCTAACCTTGTTCAAAGATACAGTTTTTCCATCTAAGAACAATGAAGAAATTTTAAGTTTTACATAAGTCAAAACCTACACAATGGTTCATATGATTTCATTATCATCCCCTTTAGTCATGACTTAAAGAAAACAAACATAAACCCAACTCCATGAATAACATAGTAAGAGATCATGATTTTCGCATGGTGTGTGTGGAGAAAAATGGAGAAGAGAAAAAGAGAAAGAATACCTTAACTTTCTTTAGGAGAATTAGTTTAAAAATGAGAGGATGGGGTGAGGTATTTATAGGAGAGCCTCACCCTCTCTCAAATATGAATATTAATAAGAGGCAATCTAGCTTTAGGCTAGCTTAGGTGATGTGTCTCATGATGGTGGAGTGAGGAGATTTGGTGAGTGCTTTTGGGGATTATGGAAGCTTTGACTTTGTTTGTTTGGCAAGCCATTGACCCATGATGTGATGAATACTCCAACTTGATTATGTGACGAAATTTTGAAATAGAAGTCATGCCCGAGTATTACTGGGTAAATTCGTCTGGAAATATACGGTCTGCCGATTTAGGTTGTTTTGCCCAAAACGTCAAAATTTGAATTTCGATGTGAAAAATACTTAGAGATGAGTTATAGACAAACTTGGTTTCTATTTTGACCAGAAATAATATTTCAAAGCCAACATCGAAAACACAGTAAAACAACCCTAAATTGTCTCGACAACTTTTGTTCTCCAAAAATCTTGAAAAAATAGGGCAAGCAAGAATAGATTAATATAAGACAAAATCATCTTAGGTTTAGCCTAAAACATTACTGACTAATTTCTATAATTAATTCATTAACAACTAATTACTTAATTAAACATGCTCGGAAAAACACGGTGTTACACCAACGTTGTCCCAAATTTTGGATTTTTCAAATTTTCCACTTGGAAAATGGAATCGACCCAAAATTTGTCCAAGTGTGAGATACTAGGAGTCATCCTCTGTTCAGATTCTCCTAGTAAGCTTAATCTGGAGGGCATCAAACTAGGAATCATATAAATACTGCCCTAGAATTTGAGGTTTCAACATTTCCTTTGCTTTAGTGCTCCTTATTTCATGTACAATTCTTTAAAATGAAATACTAAAAAGAAAGATAGTTCATATTTGACAAGTTCATATAAATACTGCCCTAGAATTTGAGGTTTCAACATTTCCTTTGCTTTAGTGCTCCTTATTTCATGTACAACTCTTTAAAATGAAATACTAAAAAGAAAGGTTGTTCATATTTGACAAGTGTTTGGGCTATAAATGATAGAATTTAATTTTCGTTTGGGCTCTGAATTTTGATGTGGCAATGATGATAATTATGAAGAGAAGGATTTTAGTCAATGCATTAAAGTTGACGTATCATATCAAAATTTTACAAGTTTAGTGGAGTCAGCATTTCTACCATGGTGTGCATCATACACAAATCAATCTGCAAGAAGGTCTTTTAAAACTTGTATCATGGTCTAGCTAAGAGTTTCTAAGAAAAGGATATAAGGCTAACAAATATGTGTTCCCATACCAACCTTTCTTCTTTACTCTATTTTAATATTTTTTTAATATGACATTCAAATATCAAATGAATTTTATGGTTTTCTGGATGAAGGCCTAATATCAAGGTGCTAGTCCTCCCAAGAGAAAATGAATAGTTCCTTCGTCGGTCATTCATAGTGCATTTTTAATTGTACTAACTTTTACCTCATATATTTTTTGAGAATTCTCAACATGTCTTTTTTCAAACTTTGATCGATGATTATTTTTATTTGATTTATTTGAATTATTTACCCTCCACGTAAGATATGAGAATTGGTGTGTGGATGATGTATTCACCTAATAGTTGAATGTAAGGAAAACAGTTGAAAACAACCCTCCTTGGGTTACTATGTATACCTTCTTGGTGTTTGGTACATAACAAAAATGCCTTGTTTCTTGAGGAAAAAAATTTGCCTTAGGAACCATTGTGTCGTGTTGGGATTATTTCTAATTTCCTAGATAGCTTCAATCTCAACCATGATTTTATTCACAAGTCTAAAAATAGTGTTGTCAAAATCAACATTCAACTCATGAGTGTCTTTGGCAATGCAATGATGAGCAAATGATTTTTATTTATTTATGCATGAAACAAACAAACAATTTTATATGGATTAAAATGCAACCTATAATTTAAATGATAACCTAAAAGAAATACCAATCCGGAGCACACTCTACTTCCAAAATGTGCATGTTACTTTTTATTACCTTTTTAAATGTTTATGAAGATGCATGAATTTATTCATTTTTTATTTTTAAATAATCTATGATAATGTATAAAATGCAATGATGAGATGACATATTAGAATGCATGATATGATAATCTATGAAATAAATTGTTTGATGGATTATCAAAAAATTATGAATGCATGCATGAATGAATAAATAAATAGATAAATGTATGAAATATGCTTTTAGTTAGATGAAAATGTGAATGATATCCTCTTTTTGAATGAAAGTATGTATGCATGAATGAATAAATGTTTGAATGATATAATTTTTTTTAATGAATGTATTTATGAATATGATCATGAAAAGATGTTTGTGGTGACTATATAGTTGTGTCTCTCTTTAGGATGGTGGTCCCTATTTGAATTAACTTAGTCATCATCAAGATTAATATTCATTTTTTTTAGAAAATGAATTTTTGTCATTGTAGGGCAAAGATATGTTGTACATGGTTTTTATTTTGTTGGCGGTGACCCTTGGGGTTGGGATCCCATTGTGTGAATGTGATGTACCTATAATGTAGGATGAGATGACACACCACTAGAGTTTGAGTGTGATACTTGCGTCACGTTATTCAAGGGGACGAGAGTCTTAGATTATGGTTTATATAGTGATAGAGTATGCTTCCCACGTTTTATATTCCTTATACCATTTATGTTTTTTTGAGCATCTGAAGAGTCAACATCCTAGAAACACCATTCTACACCTAATAAAATATGTAATATTTTATTTTAATTAAAATTTTGTTTTTAAATGATTAGTACATTTTTTAGGTTAGCTAACCCCTTTCAGGTTTATCTAACTTACCTAATATATTATTATATATTAAAACATGTAATTTTACAAAATAATCTACTATACTGTAATTATAATAAGTTTACAACTTTCTTACAATATGTATATTAATTTATACCTACAATATACATTAATAAGCAATAAAACTATTTCAAACAATCTACCACATTGTTATTATTATAATTTATAGATTTCTTTATATATTATAGCTAGTTGACAAACACTCTACATATTATAAATGTTAAATATAGTAAGTTGTATTAGATATTATCATTTATAGTTGAATATATTTCCTTGAATAATAGTTCGGTCTTAATTTTTAAATTGAATATTAAAATAATTGAATCGCACGCAATTGTCTTTATAGGTGAAGTATATCAATTAGTAAGAAAGTACCAATAAGTCCTGAAAACGATATGTTATTAAATTAAAAACATTTGTCAAACAGTAAAAAAGATGTTCACTCAAAAATAGAAAGTCATGTTGTTGTAATTATGTACAAAAACGTGATAAAGAATTTTATAAGTTATATGAAACCGATGGGTCTTGTTATAAGCCCACTATCCTACCTAATAGGGTCCCTGTGTCGGGTTAAGGCTCCACCTCATGTCGGCTTAAGTGCTTAGTGGAACCCAATTTCTTTCTAGTCTAGGGCTTTGCTTGGCGGCATTGGGCTTAGTGCTCCGATTGCGCCTTAGGACTAGGACTGATTGGTAAATGCCCCTACATAAATGGAATTGAATAAAATTATATACGTTCAATTACTTGAATATTGTTTGGACATATTTTATATTTATATAGTAGTAAGGACATAGTAGGGATATGAAAATTATGCCTATTCAATTACATAAATATCTCTTAGACATGTTTTTCCTTTGTATAGTAGTATATATATATATATATATATATATGTGTGTGTGTTTTGTGTGTGAGATTAACATCAATGACATTTAATTTTTACCTTCATTATATCCAAATTTCTATATTTAAACTAATTATTAAATTGTATTGAATAAATGAACTAGTTGTTAAACGATGAGAAAGTGAAACGAAACTTGGTGTGGGCATTCATAGCTTGATAATATATTAATTTATTTCTGTTATCATGGTAGCTACAACATTTGAGTACATAGCATAAAATCATGAATAATAGTTTGACGCGATTTCTTTACCATCCTTAGCACAAAAACAACGGTCGTTACTACAATAACAACATACTAGAATAAACTCCTCCTTGATAAAAACAATCATTGTCTATTTTACATGGTCCCCTTGCATTAATTCCTATTTTTTGATCCACACCTTTATCCTCTAAACCTGAAAGTAAATTCTTATTAGTCACTAACTTTATATATATATATATATAGAGAGTGAGAATATTCCTACAACAATTGCCTATAATTTGTGAAGTATAAAAACACAAATTGTATGAATTAATTTTAAGTGTGAGAAACTACATGAAGCATTTACCTAGAAAAGAAAATTACCTGAAGCAAATGCAAAGAGGACAATAAAGAAACATATACCAATCAAGGATTTCTTTATACTTTTTCACTATGGTGGTGATATCTTATTAAACCAAAGTATGAACTTTTATCTTGTATTCAACCAAAATGTGAACTTTTATAGTTGACAATAGTACATTACGGAAAATTTCTAATTAAAAAAAAGTGGTCCACATTGTTGTATTGCTACCCTATTTCTTTATTCAAATTATCTTACATAAAATTAATAATCTAGTAATAATAATAAATAATTATATTAAAAAATATTGTATAAGATGGAATTATTTAAAATAATATAAATAATTTGTAACAATAACAATAATAAATATTTTAGTTAATGATAAATATTATTTCTATATTTATGATCATTTCTTTATTCTTGATGTGATTATTATTTCGATAGTTTTTATAATTTTAAATTTAATTAAGAAACTATTCTTATTTATTTACTTTTACATTAATTATTTATCATAAATTTAAAATATAGAAATGATAATAAAGAATTATATTTAAAAATATTTTAATAAATAGACATCCTTTAGAATAATATAAATAACTTTGTTTTATTAATTAGCTAATAGCAATAACTAAATAATTGAAATGATATTTTAAATATATGATCTTTTGAAAGGCTAAGAGGATGGTTGTGATTAGTGTTTATATTTTCTTTTTCTCTTCTAGTAGAGATATGATAACAAGAGTTAGTATTGCTTCTCCCGTCTATCAAAATGGGGATTATGCTTCATAATGAATGTTGTTTCTCTTCTATTAACCTATATTTTAGAAAATAATTTAATAAAACATATTTTCAATATAAATTATATTAAGGTTAAAGGAGCGTGTGTTAGAAGTATATATACCCAATTTTGTTCAATCCATATAAAATTAAAAAAAAAAAGAAACAAATAAACAGAAAAGAGAGAAAAACAATTGATGTGGAAAATAAGACTAAACGACTAATTCATATTTTTACCTATGTTGGATACGTTTTTTAATTTATTGGTAGTATATCAAAGACTTTTCAATATTTTATTCACTATGGTGGTAAAGTCTTCTATTCAACCGAAGTGTGGATTTTTAACTTCTATTCAACCAAAGTGTGAACTTTTATAGTTGAAAATAATACATTATGGATAATGTACTAATTAATAAATGGTGATCAATATTGTTGTATTTCTATCCTTTTTCTTTCTTCCATTTTACATAAATAAAATTAAAAACATGGTAAAAATAATAAATAATTATATTAAAAGATAATGTATTAAATAAAAATCATTTTATATTTCTTTTATTAATTAGTTAATATTAACCTAGTAATTAAAATGATATTTCGAATACATGAGAAAGATAGTGCACGGGAAATGTTGCTTATTTTCTATTAACCTTTATTTTAAAAATAAATTTAATAAAAAATATTTGACATAATAAACTATATTATGGCTGAAGGAATGACTATGAGGAATGTGAATATCCAATTTTTCCAACCAACATAAAACAAGAAAAATAGAAGAGAAAAACTAAATGGAGTGAAAAGAGAGAAAATATGTTGGCTATTAAATTTTAATTTGTGAGATATATATATAAAAAATTGATGTGGAAATAAGACCATTCAAATAATTGATATTGTTCAGGCTAGATATATACATTATTGTTTAGTAGCCTTATATCGTTTTAAAATGGAAAAAAATTATTTTCATATGATTTAAATCAAATCAAAATAATGATGGATTATAAATAAATGTTTAATAATTTATCAATTGAACCATGAAATTAACGGTGAATAAAATAAGTATTGATTTGTGAAGGAGACAAAATTTTATAAGATAATAAGAATAGGTAGTGATTTATTAGTAATATCTCATTTTAAAATAAAAAACTTATTTTAGTTTGATTTGAAACCGAACCACAAAAATGGTAGGTGGAAAATCAAAATTCCATAATTGCAACACAAAATTAATTATCAATTTGAAAATAAAATCATTCGATGTTGCTAGAGTAGTGGTAAACTAGACGCCTCTAATTTTTCAAGCTAGATCTACAATCAATATAAGGAAAACTTGAGTCTTCGCATCCTTTTTTGCATTTCCAACAACCATCATACACAAACACATGATGACACATGTCAGCAGATTTTGTTTCTACTGCTCAACAATAAGTTTTTGATAAATGCCTTAACAAGTTTTTTCTCCATCAATCTTTTATATTCATTTATTTTTTTCTATTTTAAAAATATTATATAAATAATAATAATTTAAAAAATTATCTTTATCTTTTGTAATATCATAATTCAATAATAATGAAAGTAATAAATTAATAAAAACTATAATTAGTGTAATACCATACTAGTGTTTTAGGAAATATTTTAAAAAAATAAAGAGTAATTAAATTTTTAAAAATTGAAAATGTTTTTATCATAATTATATGATTAATATCTTGAACTAAATTATAATGTAGATAGGTGGAATGTTGTGACATCACTTCTTTTCCTTTGACTATCTTTTATTTGCTCTCACATATCACTTTTATACATTATCAATAAATCAAATAATTAAAAAAATCATTTTACATGAAAAATAATAATAAATTAAAATATTTAAATAAATGTATAATCGATATTTAAATAAATATATAATCAATAACAACTATAATAACAAATATTTCTGTTAAAGATAAATAATGAATGCAAAATTAAATAAACATGATTAATTTGATAGTTAATAATACATAAATAATAATCATATTAAGTATGAATAAATAGCCATAAATATTCAATTCTTTTCTGAAATCACCCTTTTACAAGTCGTGACATGTCACATTTGTAAAACAATGATTTTTATGCGCGTTTTATTAATTATTTAATTGACAAGCGATTAATTTTAGAAATTAATCAATATTGATTTAGGCTAAACCTCAGTTGAGTTTTAGTCTTGTATTGTGATTTCCTATTTTTTTTGTAAATTTTTATAGTTTCCCAAGACTAAAAGTCTTTGGGCCTCTTTCTAGGCCAAATTCCCCTAAATTCGATACAAAAGATGATGTTTCAGTTCCATAACCCGTAATCGAATTCCGATTGCTCCGTTACTCACATCATGGGAGCCTAAACCGGAAGATTTTTAATCTCAGGTCGAGTTTTAGCCAACAAGACTCGGGCATGGTTTTAATGACGATGTTTTATCATATTAGTAACATCATCATCCATGTGTCAAGCTTGCTTGTTGAAGAAGCAAAAGTACATTGACTTGCACAAGTCCCCAAACCACTTATCAACTTATTACATCATTAAGATTTTGGGGGACCACTTTGATTTTCCCCCAAAAATTTGATTTCCTCTCTATAAAAGGCAACCCTTGGCCTTGAGGCAGAACATTTGCTCGCCTCACTTTCTCGCTTATATTTTAAGCATTTCAAAGAGATTTCAAGGTATTTCTCTTTTTGTTTTCTCATAATCTCACACATACATCATTACATAGTTATCATTTTTGTATATTGTTCATATGGCTGTTTTTTTAATGTTTTCGATTCTAGTATTTTGTTGTTGTTAAGCCATGTAAAGTTTGGATTTTTCCACTTGTTCTTGGCTTGAAAACTATAGTCTTGAACAAGTGTAGAATATATTATTTTTCTATTTAATGCTAGAAAATATAATATTGAAGTTTGAATGTGTTTAAAGGTGATGATTTGTACATCGAAGGAACCTTTAAAGAGTTGTTAAAACATGTAAAGCTTGGATTTTTCCACTTGTTTTTGGCTTGAGAAATCATAGCCTTGAACAAGTGTAGAGTAGTTTATTTTTCTATTTATTGCTAGAGAACATAATGTTGGCGTTGGAATATGTTTAAAGGTGATGATTTGTACATCAAATGAACATTTAAAGAGTTTTTAAACCATGTAAAGTTTCTATTTTTTCACTTATTGTTTACTTGAAATTCCATAGCCTTGGACAAGTTTAGAATAATTATTTTCCGGTTTTAATGCTAGAAAATTTAATGTTGGTGTTTGAATGTGTTTAAAGGTGATGATTTGTATATCAAATGAACCTTTAATGTGTTTAATTCTAAGTTGAGAATGCATGATATGATAATCTATGAAATAAATTGTTGGATGGATTATCAAAAAATTTATTAATGCATGCATGAATAAATAGATGAATGCATGAAATATGCTTTTAGTTAGATGAAGATATGAATGATATCCTCTTTTTGAATGAAAGTATGTATGCATGGTTGAATAAATGTTTGAATGATGTAATTTTTTTGAATGAATGTATTTATGAATATGATCATGAAGAGATGTTTGTGGTGGCTATATAGTTGTGTGTCTCTTTAACTTAGTCATCATTAAGATTAATATTCATTTTTTAAATGATTTTTTGTCATTATAGGGCAAAGATATGTTTTACATGGTTTTTATTTGGTTGGGGATGACCCTTGGGGTTGGGATCCCATTGTGTGAATGTGATGTACTTATAATGAAGGATGAGATGACACACCACTAGGGTTTGACTGTGATACTTGCGTCACATTATTTAAGGGGACGAGAGTCTTAGATTATGGTATATATAGTGATAGATATGCTTCCCACATTTTATATTCCTTATAGAATTTATGTTTTTTTGAGCATCTAGAGAGTCAACATCCTAGAAATACCATTTTTAATTTATTTTAGTAAACACATTTTTAAGATGTGATTTTTTAATTTTTTTTCAAAGAAGTCATTTTTTTGCAACATTTTATGAGCATATGATATTAAAATTTCAACTTGTAAAATTCGTAATTGTATTTAAGATTATTTTTTAACATTAATCACATCCACATGTTATACCATTGATGTCACCATCATTTCAGCATGTGGTACTAAAAATATGGGTCAATGTAAGAATTGAATTTAATAAAAGATCAAAGAGTGAGAAGCACATACAAGAAAGTGTGAGATGAGATAGCAAAAAAAATTGAATTGAAAAACTAAGGACATTAGTTCTAAATGTTTATTTTTGGATAGATTAAATATCCAAACAAATAGATATATTGGATATAACAAATGAATTGGAACTCATCCATTATTAATAGTATCCATTTGAGTACATACATTTTGTAACGCCCCGAAAATCATTTCATATTTAATCTCTTAGAAATGGGTAAATTTTTCTTTCCTTTTTTTTCTTTTATGTAACCTATAACTTATAAATCATTTTCACTTTTACCTTATTCTATTTTTAAGACGTCACATTTTCAAAGATAATTAAATGAACACAATTCTTTTCTGAATACTTCTCATTCATAAAATTCTTGAATAAATACATAATTGTTTACGGGGCGACATCTAATCATCGCCACAAATAAAAAAACTGAAAATACAAAGAAAATATTGTCCAGGCATTGGCATTACAAAACGTACCTCACACAAGTACCTATCACAATAAAACAAAAGAGAAACCTCCTAAACTGGAGGTGCAATGGAAGCCTCGCTATGGTCTTTCTCCACCTCTGAGCCAGAAGAGATCTCAATGACCTCAACTGAATTTTCTATGCAGATAAGCTCTACACAGTCATCGTTATCTTTCTCCTCCTCCACTTCATACGCTCCCCAATCCATCGAGGGGTCCGAGGTGTACCCCCTTGGCATGGCCCCCTCTGTCTCTCTTGGCGTCGATCATGATGATGATAATCCTGTTTGGGGACTGGTCCTAACAACTTCTGGTACGCCTCGAGCTTCAGCCGGTACAAAAAGTCCGGTGGTTGCAGGTCTTCGGTCGGTCAAAGTGAATGATGCCTCCCGAACAGCGTAGTAAGGTGGAAGATGCGGAACTGAGCCATTGCTCCTGGGACATAGTGAAGCGATAACCTCGGATCAGTGCCAATTGGTCCATCTGAACATGTGTACAAATACACCAGAAGAAAAGAGAGGGAATAAAACATCTATGAAAAACTTGTCATCGACATCGTCGAATTACATGGAATAATACACCAAGAAAACACACGAGTACAGATATATCATGTGATCATACACGCATATAATAATGATGAATGAAGTATAAAACTCTAGAATTTAGAATCAATATTGAAGAATATCATGTATGCAATGCGATGCATGAGTCCACCATCCTTACTCCTTTATCCCCCCAATAACTATTCGGAAACAACCGAGAGTACAGTTCCCATAACAAGCCAATTTGATCGCAGCAAAAGTATTCCTTGCAAGGATATATGATCGATCCGTTCCAATGGAATTGTCCATTTCAAGACGATGTCTTATCAAATACTATATGGGCATCCCTCTCATCGATCCTGATTGCAAAGAGGGGTTGTCAGATATCGTCTAGTTTGCGCTGTGAGCACTTTCCGATCCAACAGAATACCTCATCCAGGAATACATGGGACTCGTCTCACTACACTCTCCCTCAAGACTTTGCTAACGAATCACCACCATCAACGTCGTCCCTCTCAACATCTCGGGGCTCATTCGTCTCCCGTACATTTCCTCTCCACTACTTCATTTTTTACCATGGATATGCACCCTAACCGAAATTAGCAAATTATGTCTTTTAATCCATCTTTTCTAGCGATCTACCCATCCTAAGACATCTCCCATCGGGAATGCTTCTAGTGGGTCCCGATCTTAACATTTAAACAAAAGGAGAATAATTTCGGCACCTCTACGAACCTGGGCGGCTCTCAAACCAAGCTTCTTACGGTTAGATGATCTCGCTCTTAGGTATCAGTGGCTAAAATACACCTAGAAGGGGGGGTTGAATAGGTGTAGCGGTCAGAGTATCCGCTTTTCGAAAACAATCAATAATGCTGAAATAACCCAGATTAATCGATTAACATAACACAAATAATTGATTAACGCAATCACTTTAATTCGGTTTCTTGCACGACAATCAACCGAGATTGAAACGAATATACAGAGCTTACAAAAATATCAGAGTTACACCAGTATAGTATAGAAACAGAATATAGCAATTAAAACAACAATACAAAGTAACTGATTAAAGCAATAAAGAGAGAGAGAGAAAAAAATCCTGCAACACGATTTTATCCTGGTTCGTTTGCTTGTCCACTTGCAAAGTACATCCAGGCCTCCCGACTGATCTGGGAGATTTTTCTTCACTATAATTGAAATAATGTTTTACAAGCAATTCGTCCAAATACAACACTTAGACATTCACTTGAAACTAAAGAACCTTATCCCTTGGTTTGACTCCCTTCCTACCGCCCAAGAAAACCTTTCTTGCGGTGTAGCCCCAGCCAAGAACCTATTCTTTCTATCAAGAACTCTAAGCTAATGAAGATACAACACAATCTCGTTGGTGGTAAGACACCTTGAGATTCCCAAAGTTACAACAATTTT
>NW_017727424.1:0-540 GCF_001865875.1 Lupinus angustifolius | reverse complement strand
CGTAACTGATTCTGTTTTTCCAAGTTTTCAGTTTCAACAACTTTTCAAAAACTTATGTTAATCGATCAAATTGCAAAACTCAAATACATTATGCACCTTCCAAGTGTATTTTCAAATTGCAAAACTCAAATACGTTATGCACTTAATTTATACATGTTCAACACTAAGTTTATGCCTAGGATGCACAGATAACATGTATATATGTGATGCATGAACATATTATGAATGACATATCTCAAAACTAAAATGATTTAAAGTTTTATGCATATGAGACATGTATTGAATACCAATCTAGAGACTTAAGCATGCTGATTTGTTGATGATCTTCAAGCTCTTATAATCACAAGTTGTCATCATCAAAACTAAGCACATACTGAGAAAGTTTTCCAAAGTGTTATCTTGACATGGGCACTTTCAATCTCCCCCTTTTTGATGATGACAAAACACTGCACCAATTGTTTGATGAATTAGCTTGAAGATTGTATTGGTACTGATTGATATGATGTGCTAATATTTCGGAAGCAGTTATGACGATCAACC
>NW_017727423.1:0-425 GCF_001865875.1 Lupinus angustifolius | reverse complement strand
TCCTAGGTCTAAAGTCTTCTAAACTATGGTTGAGGTGGAGGAGGATCAATCTCATCATAAGGAATAACAATGTTCTGGTCACCACTGATCAGTATAGGCAACTTCTGAAATTCAGAACAAAACAATGTATTCTGAGCTTCAGCAGTAGATCGAATAAAGGCATTCTGAGCTTCGGCTGTTGATTGAATCAGATTTCTCACCGACTGATATTGGTTGTCTGAATAGGCAGTTTGACGCTCTTCATACTGTTCCATACCTGCAAAGTATGAGTCCTTCAACCCTTGAAAATGAAGATCCATGCGGTTGTTGAGCCTTTGCTCCATAGCTTCCATCTGAGCCATACCGAAAACAGAATCCTGTGATGCTGTCCTAGAGGGCTCCCCCTGATTTGTAGCATTCTGATCACCCATGCCACCCTGATCATC
>NW_017727422.1:0-1046 GCF_001865875.1 Lupinus angustifolius | reverse complement strand
CAATAGTAGTGTAGTCCTCCTAGTATTGCCAAGTAGTACCATACTTGTATATACCCATTTTATGAATTAGACTCTCACCAACCAGATGATCCTTATCAGTATACTCAACAATGATGGTGTCAGAAACATCGATATGCAAATAATCCACAATGCGTGAAATGAATATACTGTAGGGAAGCAGCTTCGACTGAGACAGATACACACTGTTCATAATCTTCAATATTTCCTCAGGCCAATTAATAATTACATTATTCTTAACGGCGTACATGAAACGCAAATCATTCACAGTGGGCTGCGTATGATTTGTGTTCCTCTGCACTAGGATATCAACAATGACATAATGTAGCAGCCTGTTCTCAACAGATAATGACCCAGCCTTGGTCAGTTGACCCGGAAGATACAAATGAGGACCTCTAAGAAATGACTTATAAACCTCAATAGGATCAAAGTTATCCTTAACCCATGAGCAATCTCCTATTCCATAACCCGAAGATGATAATCCACCGACATTCATAAACAGTTCATCAATAATCTCAAACAGTTTACCAGAAATCATAGACCAATATTTACCATCCTTATATCTGAAATTTGCATAAAATTCCCTAACTAGAGCAGGGTAAACTTGTCCCTTTAATTCCAGAAATTTAACGGCTCCCTGAGCCTCCATATCATGTGGAAAACTGAAATTTTGTTCCGCCATTCAGGTTAAGTAGACATACCTTACATAAGTGGGTTTGCGTCCTTGGAACTTTGCCAAACCGGTTTCTTGCAAAATAAGCGAGTAGAATGGGTCACCGCGGTCCCGAGTTGATGATGAGCCAGCTTCATGTCTTCGTCCATGGTTGGCAGGAGTTTTGAACCTTTTTGCGCGACCTTGCTCCATTTTAGTTGTAGAACCCGAATTGATGTTGGACTGAGCAGAGAAGGATTGGGCTAACCTAACCTAGGGTTTAATTTGGGGGAAAATGGGAATGTGATGGAATGAGGATGATAATGTGAGATTTCTAGATGGTTTGAGAGGGTTAGGGTGAGGTTTATCTACCTTA
>NW_017727421.1:0-420 GCF_001865875.1 Lupinus angustifolius | reverse complement strand
TAATGAACTGCCCAACAAGTGACAAGTATCACTAGTGCTTTTCCGATCCAATTTACATCCGGCGAAATCGGAATTGGAATATCCCACCAAGGATAGTGAGGCATCCCGAGGATACCATAATCCCATGTTAGTTGTTCCTTTTAAATATCTCATGATTCTTTTAACAGTTACATAATGTGATTCCTTAGGTAATGATTGCATTCTCGCACACATTCATACACTAAACATGATATCAGGTCGACTTGCAGTTAAGTAAAGTAATGACCCAATTATACCACGACACTTTGTTACCTCTATTGCTTTTCCTTTTTCTTCGTTGTCTAGGTAGCAAGCAGATGCCTAGGAGTGGAGGCTTCCTTACATTTATCCATATCAAATTTCTTCAGTAGCTCTTTGCAGTATTTCGCCTGATGAATGAAT
>NW_017727420.1:0-219 GCF_001865875.1 Lupinus angustifolius | reverse complement strand
TCTGCCCAGAAGTATTTGGGGATATTACTTTCATTAAGCATGGTTCTAGCTAATTCTTCCAACACACGATTTTTCCTCTCAACAACTCCATTTTGTTGTGGAGTACCAGGAGCAGAGAATTGATGTAAAATGCCATGCTTATCACAGAATTTGTCGAACTGAAAGTTCTCAAATTCTCCCCCGTGATCACTGCGTATATATACTATTTTCAGGTTAAGT
>NW_017727419.1:0-807 GCF_001865875.1 Lupinus angustifolius | reverse complement strand
TTCAATTCATCTAATTCTTTTTGTAGTTTGCTTATTTTTTGTTCATTTATGAGGATTACCCTTTTTCTATCAACGTTTATCCTAGCCAATTTCTTTAGTTCCTCATGTAACTCGACATAAGCCTCATATAATACATCATAAGGAGGTGAATCACCAGAAGTGGATGAGGTGTCAGAATATACTTTATGATTGTCTTCGTGTGTGCTTGAATTCCCATCGTTGTCAGATCTAGCCATCAAACATAGCTTTGCTGACTCCTCCTCACTAGAGGTGCTTGATGTCGTTTCCTCCTCAGGTACATCCCATACGATGTAGGCTTTCTTAGACTTGAATTCACTGGGAGTGCTCTTTTCTTGCCTTTGTTTGTTGATTCCTTCGCTTCTTTCTTTTGAAACTTTTTTAATCCTCCTTTTCTCTATGAATTTACTGAATTTTCAAACAAGGAGACCTATTGTTTCATCATCCAGATCGGAGTCAGATTCATCATCATCTTTATCTTCTTTTGGTTTGGCGGTCGTAGCCTTCAATGTGATGCTCTTCTTCTTCCGGTCTGAATCTTCATGCATCGTCAAGCGACCCAATTCCATTTCGTGCTATTGAAGCTTTTCAAACAATGTAGCTAGAGGCATAGAGTCCAAGTCTTTGAATTCCACAATTGCAGTCACTTTTGGTTGCCATTTCCTATCAAAACAACGTAAAACTTTATTAGTTAATTCTCCTCTGGAAAAATATTTATCTAGAGCAACTAAATGATTCACAATATGAGTAAATAGCTTTTGCATATCACTGATTGATTCGCTAGGTAAC
>NW_017727418.1:0-3850 GCF_001865875.1 Lupinus angustifolius | reverse complement strand
ACATTTCTTTTGCATTTTGGCACTGCGAGACCCTAAAGAATTCATCATAGGATAGGGCCGATGTGATGATATTTTTGGCGCGTAGGTTATGTTGGACCCTCTTGCGCTCATCATTAGTCCATAGACTTTTAGGCTTGTCTTTAGGTTCATCGTTCACTATATGCTGTGGAACGAAAGGCCCGTTGACTACGGATTCCTAAATATCCGAGTCAATGGCTTCTTTAAAAATTTGCATGCGGACTTTCTAGTAGGCATACCCTTCACCACTGAATATAGGTGGTCGGTTAATGGATGAACCATCACCACCAAACGGGTTTGTAGAACCCATTTTATTTCCCTTAAGATCATGAATATGTGGTTGAGCTAGCACTTCATACTAGCTCTGATACCACTTGTTAGGTATCAGTGGCTAAAATACACCTAGAAGGGGGGGTTGAATAGGTGTAGCGGTCAGAGTATCCGCTTTTCGAAAACAACAAATAATGCTGAAATAACCCCAGATTAATCGATTAACAGAACACAAATAATCGATTAACGTAATCACTTTAATCGATTACAACAGCTCAAATAAGAAAATAACTTATCTCTTCTAATCAGTAAAAGAAAGTACATGTGTACTATTTTGTTTTAGTTTAGAAATATTTTTATAGAAAATAATTAAATATGACATATATCATAATTGTATTAGCTGAAGGAGATTATTTATCTCGTTATACTAGAAGATATATTATTCTCATATGCATAATACATTTTTTCTACTTTGACTAATCATTAGTATTATTATTTGACCGTGCCTATTCTTAATTTAACTTTCCATTTAATTTTTTATGAATTGAATGGAGAAGAGCATTTATCAGCCCTCGTTTTTTATCTTATATTTGTCTCTCTAATTTAGTATTCACAAATTAATTGCTCTTCTAATTAACACAAATTAGGTGATAGTATTTTAATCAAATTATAGTAAAATTTTAGATGGCTTAATGATTTTTTTAAAGAGTTTAATATGTATTAACGATATAAGTGATTTTACACTATTAGCTTATCATTCATCATACATATGTTAATTATTACAAGTTTTTAAACTAAAGTAATACAAACAAATGATGAATGATATACTGACAATGTAAAATTTCTTGCATTATTATTATATAAATATTAAATATTTAAAGCATAGAATTCTCTCTTTTCTAATCTCACAAATGCAATGTCATATAGATGTAACAATTAACACGACATATGCTCTAACTCTCTAAAAGTGCAACATGCAAGTTATGGCTTCAGTTCTGAAAAAGTAGTTTATAAAGAATCATTTATGCAGCCCAGTTAATCGATTAAGACCTTGGTTAATCGACTAACGTGTTTTAAAAACGTAACTGATTCTATTTTTCCAAGTTTTCAGTTTCAACAACTTTTCAAAAACTTATGTTAATCGATTCTTAATCGATTAACAACATATTTCTAAGTGAATTTTCAAATTATAAAACTCAAATACGTTATGCACTTAATTTATACATGTTCAATACTAAGTTTATGCCTAGGATGCACAGATTACATGTATTTATATGATGCATGAACATATTATAAATGACATATCTCAAAACTTAAAATGATTTAAAGTTTTATGCATATGAGACATGTATTGAGTTTACCTAAGCCTTAGACTCAACCTAAACTAATTACTAGTCTAAGTCTAATACCAATCTAGAGACTTAAGCATGCTGATTTGTTGATGATCTTCAAGTTCTTATAATCACAAGTTGTCCTCATCAAAACTAAGCACATAGTGAGAAAGTTTTCCAAAGTGCTATCTTGACATGCGCACTTTCATGCATGGGCACAACATAATATTTCTCAGCACCACTGCGAACAATCGCTGAATCATCCTAGACAACTCCTCTAGCCAAGCCTCTTACGGTCAAACGATCTCGCTACGTGGGCATAATATCACACCCCCGGCCCTCGCCTTTAACAAAGCAATTCCTTACTTTCATTACTTTCAAGAATTTCATATAGTTATTTACCTTTACAACTTCTTGATGGCAAACATGCCATTAGGCTCTCGTATATATGAGAGTTATTGTTCAGACGACTTAAAAAGAAGTCATGTTTGTATGGAGCTCTCTCGCTCAAGCGAGAGCTGTCTTGCTCAAGCGAGGGCACACCCATTTTTAAGGCATTTATGGCTTAAGTGAGAGTTGTCTCGCTTAAGCGAGAAATCAATCAGTTCTCTTGGTGCCTATTTTAGCTCGAGCGTGAGCTGTCTCGCCCGAGTTAAAATGCTCGTTTTCTCTAGACACTTCTCGCTCAAGCGAGAGCTTTCTCGCTCAAGCGAGAGCTGTCTCGCTCTAGCGAGAAGAGCCTGAATATCATTTTAATTACTTTTCTCAAGGAAAATATTTCTCATTTATATCACATGTTTTTAAACCTTGAATTTAACAATTATCACATACATATCATTATCATAATAATCATTCGAACATTATAATTCAAGAGTAAACATGGTATTTGCATATATAAACATAACATAAATCGGTATAAGAAATATTGTTGTACTTAATCCAAACATACAAGCAATTGATTAAGTACAAGCTTTCTTAATACCCTAGGCAACTCCAAACTTCTGAGGGAGTTGGGAGGTCCTGATGCATATTCAGACACCACTGTGTCATGATGTTTTCTCCCTCACCTGAGTGTATCGGGTCGCTAGGTTCTCTGTTTGCAGGTGAGCCTACTTGATCTGATCTCCTCTCGAACTCCTCCTTAAGCCAAAATAACGTTAATTAGTTAACTGACGATAATTATTATACTTATGAAATAACTTTTTACGTGATGATACAACTTCCGATTTAAAATGATTTAATTGTTTTCGTCCATCCGATTCAATGTTGAATATCCTTGAATCATCATTTGTCATTGAAAGTCTTACAATCAAATAACACTTTTTAAAGTAAGATTTTCAATAAAACTTATACCAGAATTATGTCGTAGTCTATGGATATACATCAGGCTAGTTCCCACGAAAGAGAGGTGGGTCGTAAAGACACCCTTACATACCAAGTCTTTCCTTAGACAAAACCTTTCTAGACATGTATTCTCACTTCATTACATTTTTCCGATAGTTCATAAATCTTATTTTTTGTAAGTAAAACATTTTTACTAAAACTAACCTTTTAAAATAATATCATTAAGCTAGACTTATCATTTTTAAGTAAGTCAATTTAAACAAAATCAATACTTTTTAAGTAAATCTTACCATTTTAAAGTAAGTTCACTTAACTAAGATTCAACATTTTTAACTCATTTTCCCATCTAAGACTTCATACACTTTAAGTTTATAAAGTCAAGAGTTTTAAGTAAATCTCATTATTTCAAGTATACTACTAAAACAAGTTTTCATGAACATCTTAACACCTCCTAATTTTTTAGGAAAAAACCTCAACGGTTAGTAAGTGTTATTTTCATTGTCGTGAAAATAAATCCTAAGGTAAGACTTTCTACTACTTTAATATCCAAAACTTCATAACACTTTAATTTTATGAAGTCAAGACTTTAATAAATCATCTTTTAGCACAAATCATTATTTTCATAGTCATGAAAATAAATCATATGCTAAACCACTTTTAAAACATAATAGTTTCTAAAAATGAAACATTTTCAACAACAACTCATCAACATTATAAACTTTCAAGAATAAAATACAAACTTTTTCCTAAACACATTAAAGGTTCCTTTGATGTTAAAATCATCACCTTTAAACATATTCAAATACTAAAAATAATTTCTAATATTTCAAAACAAATAACTCATCTAACATTGTCCAAAGATATAGTTTTTCCATCTAAGAACAATG
>NW_017727417.1:0-2985 GCF_001865875.1 Lupinus angustifolius | reverse complement strand
GAATTTAGTGTAAAAAATGAGAGAATGGGGTGAGGTATTTATGGGAGAACCTCACTCTCATTAAATCAGAAAATTTAATTCAAAGTATGTAGATTTAGACTAGCATAAGTGATGTGTCTAATGGTGGTGGAGTGAGAGGATTTGTTGAGTGATTTAGGGGCTTTTGGAAGCTTTTGCATTACTTGTGTAACAAGTAAGTGACTCATGAAATGATGACTTCCAACTTTATTGATATGATGTAATTTCCTGATAAACATCATGTCCGCACATTTTCGGATAATTTCGTCCGGAAATATACAATCTCTCGAGTTAGGACATTTGCTTGAAACGTTGAAACTTGAATTTCAAGATGAAAAATATCTAGAGATGATTTACGGACCAACGTGGTGTCTATTTTGATTATAAGTAATATTTAAAATCCAACAACGAAATCGAAATTCGATTCTGAGTTACGGAACTCAAAAACTGGGCGAATACTCGATAAAACAACACGAAATCGTCTGGGAAACTTTTATTCACCAAAAAATCTTGAAAACATAGGGCAAGCAAGAAAATAATAATACAAGACTAAAACTCAACTGAGGTTTATCCAAAAATATTACTGATTAATTTCTATAATTAAACCATGAATATTAATTACTTAATTAAAAGTGCTCTGAAAAACACGGTGTTACTCATTTACTTCCTTTAACTTTAATTTTTGGATGAATGTTGATGGAATTAATTTTCATGGATATAGATGAATTATGATTAAATTGCTTTGACTAGGTAAAAGTAATTTTATTTGGCTAGATTATTATCCACGGAAATGTCCAAGATATGATTATTAGTAATTTATTGTTTAGCTATATCACTAATTAGGACTAAAATTATATAATATTAATTAATATTTCACCAATTTTCTTAAATGAAAAATGAATGGAATAAAATTATAGAATAAAAAAAGAACAAAGATAAATGAATATAGGGTATGAATACTGATTATTTAACAAATCTAAAGTGAGCAAAAATCACTTTTTAATTTCTCTTAAATAACTTTACCCCCTTCTTTCTCTGATATATTACTCCATCTCTCTATCCTTCTGAGATCTCAATGAAACACCATTCTACACCTAATAAAATATGTAATATTTTATTTTAATTAAAATTTTGTTATTAAATGATTAGTACATTTTTTAGGTTAGCAAACTCTTCAGGTTTATCTAACTTACCTAATATAGTATAATATATTAAAACATGTAATTTTACAAAATAATATATATTAAGAAGTTATAAAACTTGTTAAAATAATCTACTATACTTTAATTATAATAAATTTATAATTTTCTTACAATATGTATATTAATTTGTACCTACAATATACATTAATAAGTAATAAAACTATTTACAACAATCTACCACAGTGTTATTATTATAATTTATAGTTTTCTTTATATATAATAGCAAGTTGATAGACACTCTACATATTATAAATGTTAAATATAGTAAATTGTGTTAGATATTATCATTTGTAGTTAAATATATTTCATTGAATAATTGTTCAGTCCTATTTTTTAAAATTGAATATTCAAATAATTAAATCGCACGCAATTTTCTTTATAGGTGAAGTATATCAATTAGTAAGAAAGCACCAATAATACCCGAAACCAATATGTTTTTAAATTAAAAATATTTGTGAAAGAATAAAACAAATGTTCACTCAAAAAATAGAAAGTCATGTTGTAATTATGTACAAAAATGTGATAAATAATTTTCTAAGATATATGATGACACATAAGTGGAATTGAATAAAATTATATATGTTCAATTTCTTGAATGTCCTTTGGACATATTTTATATTTATATAGTAGTGAGGACATAGTAGAGATATAAAAGTTATGCCTATTCAATTACATAAATATCTCTTAGACGTGTTTTTCGTTTGTATAGTAGTATATATATGTGTGTGAGATGAACATCAATGACATTTAATTTTTACCTTCATTATATCCAAATTTCTATATTTAAACTAATTATTAAATCGTATTGAATAAATGACCTAGTTGTTAAACGATGGGAAAGTGATACGGAACTTGGTGTGGGTATTCATAGATTGATAATATATTAATTTATTTCCTTTATCATGGTAACTACAACATTTGAAAACAACGGTCGTTTCTTCAATAATAACATACAAGAAAAATTCCTCTTTGACAAAAACAATCATTGTCTACTTTACATGGTCCCCCTGCATTAATTCCTATTTTTTGATCCACAGCTTTATCCTCCAAACCTGAAAGTGAATTCTTATTAGTCACTAACTTTATTTATATATATATATATATATATTTATATATGTGTATATATAGAGAGAGAGTGAGAATATCCCTACAACAATTGCTTATAATTTGTGAAGTATGCTGATAAGTGTCAAACATACCTTAAAATCATACACTTTTATGGCACTTATCTTAAGCATAATTGAGAAAAAACAACTTAAAAACAATAATTTCTGTATAAAATATCACAATTTTGTATATTTGTGTTTGTATTGCCTTTTTATGTATTTTGTAGGAAATAAAATGAAGAAAAGAAGAGAAAAGATTCATGGTCAAAAAGCAACAAAAGTCAAGAAAATTAAGGTGCTCAACCAGGCAGTTGAGCGTGGAATAAGCCTCGCTGAGCTGACCTAGCCATCTGCCTGACCTGGCCACCTGCCTAACCTGGACCAAACTGCTCAACCAGGCAGCTGAGCGGACCTGCTTAGCCGCTCAGCCTAGCACCAGACTAGGCCTGGCACGGTCAGAAATATGCTTCACAAGGTCAGACATGAGCCTAACACAAGACCAAGTTGCTGAACAAGCTGCTCAACGGTCCAACCAAGCTACTCAGCGGAGATCCAGACTCCTGGCCATATCAGCAAGCACCAAGCCATGTCCCAGTCAACAAGGTCAGAAGCTGCTGAACAAGCAGCTCAGCGGTGAAGCAGGTGCGCTGGGCGGTGCT
>NW_017727416.1:0-715 GCF_001865875.1 Lupinus angustifolius | reverse complement strand
AGTAGCTCACAATAGCTGGTCTCATAGCCCACAACTAGCTTTGATGAGTCATGCACAAGGAGGTGACTAAGCTACTTGGTCAAGGGACCAAACCCATGCTGAAGGGTTTGGTCAGGTGCTGAGTGGTCCAGCTCAGCAGCTCAGCGGTCTGGAGTGGAGCCTATAAATAGAGGCCATTTCTTTCGAGCAAAACAGATTGTAATACATTATTTTCTTCATAAAATTCTCTCAAAAATACTTGAAGGCCAGAGTTCTCTCATTTAGGAATTATTTCTTAGCTTAGAGTTTTCATTTTCAAGTAAGTTTTGTATTTGTAATTTTTAGTTAGAATTCAAGAGGAGAAAATGAGAAGGCAAATGAGATACAAAAATCAATTTTGTACTCTCATTTGGAATTCAAAAGCATCCAATCCTTGGATGGATAGCTCATGCTCCTAAACATTTTCTTTTGAACAAGGTTATGTATTTTCTACTTCTTCTTAATTTACAAAAGTTTGAATTTTAATCATTCAAGTTGGTGCTTTGGTTAGTATTATTTTTTTGAGAAGAAATTAATGCTCTTTTTAGATTGATCACCTAAAAAATGATTTCAAGTCAAAACTACTTGTGTCAAACTCTTAACATTTAAACTTTGCAGTAGTTGTACTACTTAGTTTATTTGCCAAGTTAAGCATGCTTTTCTTAAGATCTTACATTCATCACTCATTCAATATTAG
>NW_017727415.1:0-1776 GCF_001865875.1 Lupinus angustifolius | reverse complement strand
TGGTTCGACATAACCCTATACTATACTACAATTGAATCTTGAAAGAGGTGTAAATTGTAAAATAGTAATGTGTTATCAATAAATTTATTTGTGGAAAACACCTTTTAATATACAAAAGTGATGAAGCTAACTTACTAACTTTTATTTATTGTTATTTACTTTCCGCATTTTATTTATTCTTTAATACTAATCTTCCTTAAGGAAGAAGTTTGGTTTGTTAATAAAATGAACCCGAAAGAGAGTAAATAAATAAAAGGTCACTAAATTTATTATTCTTTATTTATTTATTTGTATCTAACAACTAACTATTCATCACTTTTATATATTAGAATACCATTAAACCGAGGTTGGAATTTATTCCACAAAATCGAGATGATATTCAAAGATACTTAATAATTATGTAATAGGTAATTGTTTCGATACCATTATATCGGTGTTAGAATTTATTCTAACAAAGCCAAGATGGGGCAAAGAATGAATGACTCATTTACATGATTATTAAGAAAGTAAGTTGTAACTAAAATATTCTTGAAACCATTATATCGGCGTTGGAATTTATTTCAACAAAGCCGAGATGGCGAACAAAGAATAAAACTGAGTTCACTTACTTAATCAAATAAAAAGAACATAACGAAAATGAGAGTATTAACCTTTCAACAAATTGACACTGCTGTCAGGACGATTTTTTGAGAGGAGAACACTCCCAACTAAAATAAAAACACCGAATAATGCTTTCAACATATGCAAACATGTAACATCGTGTTTTTCAAAGCACTTTTAATTAAGTAATTAGTATTAATGGGTTAATTATAGAAATTAATTAGTAATATTTTAGGCTAAACCTCAGTTAAGTTTTAGTCTTGTGTTATGATTTTCTTGCTTGCCCTATTTTTTCCAGATTTGTTGGAGAATAAAAGTTTTCGAGATGATTTCGGGTCATTTTATCGAGATTTCACCCAGTTTTTGAGTTCTCTAACTCGGAATCGAATTCCGATTTCGCTGTTGGCTTTGAATTATCTTTCTAGTCAAACTAGGAGGCAAGTTTTTTCGTAACTCATCTCTAGATATTTTTCACCTCAAAATTCAAGTTTCGACGTTTCGGGCAAATGTCCTAAATCAGGAGATTGTATATTTCTCGACGAAATTATCCGAAAACGTTCGGAAACAATGTTTATCGAGAAATTACATCATATCAATAAAGTTGGAAGTCATCATTTCATGAGCCACTTACTTGTTACACAAGTAATGCAAAAGCTTCCGAAAACCCCGAAATCACTCAACAAATCCTCTAACTCCACCACCATTAGACACATCACCTATGCTAGTCTAAATCTACTTACTTTGCTTTAAATTTTCTGATTTGATGAGGGTGAGGCTCTCCTATAAATACCTCACCCCATTCTCTCATTTTTACACTAAATTTCCTATACAAACTAAGGTAGTCTTTTATTTTCTCTTCTTCGTCTTCTTCTCATACTTCATAGAGAGTTATGAGCTTTTATTATGTTATTCAAAAATTAAAGTTTATATTTGTTCTTTAAGTATTTTATGAAGGCATAACTAAAGGGGGTGATAATAAAATCATATGAACCTTGATGTAGTTTTTTACTTTTGTAAATCTTGAAATTTCTTCCTTGTTCTTAGATGGAAAAACTATATCTTTGGACAAGGTTAGTTGAGTTATTTGTTTGAAAATATTAGAAATTCTTGTTAGTATTTGAATATGTTTAAAGATGATGATTTTAACATCAAAGGAACCTTTAATGTATTTAGAAA
>NW_017727414.1:0-246 GCF_001865875.1 Lupinus angustifolius | reverse complement strand
TATGAAAATAACACTTACTAACCCTTGAGGTTTTCTCCTAAAAACTTAGGAGATGTTAAGATGTTCATGAAAATTTGTTTTAGTAGTATACTTGGAATAATGAGATTTACCTAAAAGTCTTGACTTTATAAACTTAAAGTGTTGTTATTAAGTCTTAGATGGTAATATGATTTAAAAATGTTGAATCTTAGTTAAGTGAACTTACTTTAAAATGGTAAGATTTACTTAAAAAGTATTGATTTTGTT
>NW_017727413.1:0-6633 GCF_001865875.1 Lupinus angustifolius | reverse complement strand
GGGAATACATGTCTAGAAAGGTTATATCTAAGGAAAGACTTGGTATTTAAGGGTGTCTTTACGACCCCACCTCTCTTTCTTGGGAACTAGCCTGGTGTATATCTACATATTATGACCTAATTCCGATATAAGTTTTATTGAAAATCTTACTTTAAAAAATGTTATTTGATTATAAGGCTTTCAATGACAAATGATGATTCAAAGATATTCAACCTTGAATCGGATGGACGAAAACAATTAAATTCATTTTAAATTGGAAGTTTTATCTTCGCGTAAAAATTTATGTCGTAAGAATAATAATTATCGCCAATTAATTAATTAACGTTATTTTGGCATAATGAAGAGTTCGAGAGGAGATCGTATCAAGTAAGCTCACCTGCAAACAGAGAACCTAGCGACCCGACACACTTAGGTGAGGGAGAAAACATCGTTGCACAGTGGTGTCTGAATATGCATTAGGACCTCCAAACTCCCTCACAAGTTTGGAGTTGTCTTGGGTATTAAGAAAGCTTGTACTTAATCAATTGCATGTTTGTTTAGATTAGGTACAACAATATTTCTTATATCGATTTATGTTATGTCTATATATGCAAATACCATTTTTACTCTTGAATTATAATGTGTGAATGATTCTTATGGGAATGATAAGTATGTGATAATTGTTAAATTCAAGGTTTAAAAATATGTGATATAAATGAGAAATATTTTTCTTGAGAAAATTAATCAAAATGATATCCACGCTCTTCTCGCTTGAGCGAGACAGCTCTCGCTTGAGCGAGAAGTGTCTAGAGAAAATGAGTGTTTTAGCTAGGGCAAGACAGCTCTCGTTTGAGCTAAAATAGGCACCAAGAGAACTGATTGTTTTCTCGCTTAAGCCACAAATGCCTCCAAAATGGATGTTCCCTCGCTTGAGCGAGACAGCTCTCGCTTGAGTGAGAGGGCTCCATACAGACATGACTTCTTTTTAAGTCGTCTGAACGATAACTCTCATATATACGAGAGCCTAATGGCATGTTTGCCATCAAGAAGTTGTAAAGGTAAACAACTATACGAAATTCTTGAAAGTAATAAAAGTAAGGAATTGCTTTGTTAAAGGCGAGGCCCTAGGGTGTGATATTATACCCACACAGCGAGATCGTTTGACCGTAAGAGGCTTGGATAGAGTAGTCTTCCAGGATGATTCAGCGATGGTTCCCAGTGATGCTGAGAAGTATTATGTTGTGCCCATGCAACAAGATCGTCAGACCGTAAGAGGCTTGGCTTGAGAGCCTTCCAGGATAATTCAGGGATGGTTCGAAGTGGTGCCAAAATTATTCTCGTTTTGTTTATATGTTAAGATCGGGACCCACTAGAAGCATTCCCGATGGAAGATGTCTTAGGATGGGAAGATCGCTAGAAAATATGGATTAAAATACATAATTTGCTATTTTTGGTTTGGGTGCATATCCATGTTCAAAAATGAAGTAGTGGAGAGGAAATGTACGGGAGACGAATGAGCCTTGAGATGTTGAGAGCGACGACGTTGATGGTGGTGATTCTTTAGCAAAGTCTTGAGGGAGAGTCTAGGTGAGATGAGTCCAATGTATTCCTGGATGAGGTATTCTGTTGGATTGGACAGTGCTCGCAGTGCAAACTAGACAATCTCTGACAACCCCTCTTTGCAATCAGGATCGATGAGAGGGATGCCCAGAAAGTGTTTGATAAGACACCATCCTGAAATGGACAATTCCGTTGGAACGGATCGATCATATATCCTTGCGAGGAATAATTTTGGTGCGATCAAATTGGCTTGTTATGGGAACTGTACTCTCGGTTATTTCTGAATAGTTATTGGGGGGATAAAGGAGTAAGGATGGTGGACTCATGCATCGCATTGTATACATGATATTCTTCAATATTGATTCTAAATTCTCGAGTTTTATACTTCATTCATCATTATTATATGCGTGTATGATCACATGATATATCTGTACTCGTGTTTTGTCTTGGTGTATTATTCCGTGTAATTCCACGACGTCGATGACAAGTTTTTCATAGATGTTTTACTCCCTTTCTTTTCTTCTAGTGGATTTGTATGCATGTTCAAATGGACCCATCAGCACTGATCCGAGGTTATCGCTGCACAATGTCCCAAGAGGAGACATGGAGTGTTGAGGGTAATCGACACACTTACACAAGTCCTTGCGACCTGGAACTGAATTGGGTAAGCAATGGCTCAATTCTGCATCTTCCACCTTACTACGCAGTTCGGAAGGTATCTTTCACTTTTCTCGACCGAAGACCTGCAACCACCGGACTTTCTGTATCGGCTAAAGCTCGAGGCCTACCAGAAGTTGTTAGGACCTGGTCCCAAATAGGATTCTCATCATCAGGATCGGCGACAAGAGAGACAGACGAGGCCATGCCAAGGGGGTACACCCTGGACCCCTCAATGGATTGGGGAGCGGATGAAGTGGAGGAGGAGGAGGAAGACAACACCGACTGTGTAGAGCTTATCTGCATAGAAGATTCACTAGAGGTCATTGAGATCTCTTCTGACTCGGAGGTGGAGGAAGACCCTAGCGAGGCTTCCAATGCACCTTCGGTTTAGGAGGTTTCTCTTTTGTTTTGTTATGATAGGAACGTGTATGAGGTACTTTTTTTAATGTCAATGCCCTGACATTATTTTCTTTATATTTTTAGTTTTTTTTTATTTGTGGCGATGATTAGATTTCGCCCTCTAAACAATTCAGTATTTATTCAAGAATTTTATGAATGAGAAATATTCAGAAAAGCATTGTGTTCATTTAATTATCTTCACTGTCTTAAGAATTTTATTTCCGCAAGGTTTGAAAATGTGACATCTTGAAAATGGAATAAGGTAAAAGTGAAAATGATTTGTAAGTTATAGGTTACATAAAAGAAAAAAAAAAGGAAAGAAAAATTTACTCATTTTTCTAAGAGATTAAATATATTAAATATGAAATGATTTTTGGGGCGTTACAGTGATATTTTGTGTAATTCCACGATGTCAATGATAAGTTTTCATTAGATATTTTACTCCCTCTCTTTATTTCTAGTGTACTCGTATACATCCATGTTTAGATGGACATATCGGCAATGATCAGGGGCTACTCATATGTGATGGCTTTGTGTTGCATCTCCTGGCACATTACGCAGTGTGGGAAGCATCATTCACCCTACCAGAGCGAAGGTCCGTACGTGTCGGTCCATCCGCACCAGCTGAGGCATGAGGCAGATTGGAGGTTGTCAAGACCTAGCCCCAACCGAGATTCTCTTCTACTGACTCAACGCCAAGAGGGACGGAAGGAGCAGACATGGCTACTTCATCGAGTCCTAAGGGGTAGACCCTTGGGCCCTTCGATGGATTGGGCAGTAGAGGAGGGAGTGGAGGACGAAGATGATGATTGTGTAGAGTTAATTTGCATAGAGGATTCGGTGGAGGTTATAGAGATCTCTTCAGACTCGGAGATCGAGGAAGACCCGAGGGAGGTTTCCAATGCACCACCGATCTAGGAGCTCCTTTCTTTCTTTTGATAGGGAACCTGTGTAGGGTACTTTTGTCATATCAACGCCCCCACATTATTTTAGTTTTATTTGTATTTTTAGTCTTTGTTAGGAGCGAAGAATAGACTATGCCTTGTATTTTTTAAACCATGATGTACGTATTATAAATTCAAGAATTGATTAATGAAAAGTATTCAGAAAAGAATTGTGTTTCATTCAATTACATTTTAAGTATTAAGAAATTATTTCCGCAAAGGTTTGAAAATGTGACGTCTTGAAAGAGAAAAGAGAAAATGAAAAAAAAAAATATTTGTAAGTTATATGTTACATAAAAGGGAAAAAAAATTATCCACTTTTCCAAGAGATTAAATATAGTAATTATGAAATGATTTTTTGAAACACCGTGAATTTTCTGTATATGTTTTACTAATTATATATTTTAACAACGATTACTTTTATTGAATTAGACTATACCGTAGTTGAGTGTTAGTCTTGTTTTGTGATTTCCTATTTTGAGATAAATTTTCGTAATTTTCTGTGACGAAATGTTTTTGAGCTGCTGTCAGGCCCAGATTCCCCGAAATCGGCCCAATAACGTGTTTTTGAGTTCCGTAACTCGGAATCGAATTCTTATTGCGCCATTGGCTTTAAAATATTATTTCGAGTCAAGATAGATATCAAGTTTATCTAGAACACGTTTCTAAATATTTTTCTCACTCCGAATTCGTGTTTCGAAGTTCTAACCATAAACCGAAGTCGGGAGATTTTTAATATCCGACCGAGTATTAGCCGACAATAATCGAGCATGGTTTATTCACGAATGTTTCACCGAAAAGGTCACATCACTTTCATGTAAGAGGCTTGCTTGTGGAACAAGCAAAAGTACATATCCTCTTACACAAAATCCCTTAACTCACTCATCTACCTCTTACACATCTACTTTTTGGAAGAAACCATTGGTCTTTACCCACTCTCAAATCTGATTTCCTATCCTTAACAGCCAACACCTAGCTTAGGAGGAAACCCTTGGCATTTTCTCTCTAAACTTTAGAATTTTAAGAACTCTTAAGGTAGTTCTTCATTTTCTTCTTCATTTAATTCTTCATCTTCTTAAGATCTAACCATTAGATGTTTATGAAATTTTAGTATGATGTTTATATGTATGTTATGAACATTTTCAACCTTTAAAATGTTCAAACTTCCTAACTCTTTTTATGTTTAAAACTCCAAATAGATATTTTCTTGAACTTAGAAAGTTATTTTGAAACCATGAACTATTTGTGTTCATGTGGCTGTTTTTTTTTTTATGTTCAGAAATTTTGTATGTTTTTTGGTATTTGAACATGGTTAAAGGTGATGGTTGTATATCAAAGGAACCTTTAAGGAGTTTTCCTAACCATGCAAAGTTTGGACTTTTCCACTTGTTTTTGGCTTAAAAAACAATAGCATTGGACAAGTTTAGAATAGTATATTTTTAATATTGTGGTTTGATTTTGTTTCAAAGGGGATGATTTTGTTATCAAAGGAATCTTTAAAGTGTTTAATGATAAGTTGAAGAATCAAAAATTTCCTTAGCATTAGGTCTAAATCATGGCCTATATGTGTTTAGGAAAAGTTTAGTTTCTAACTTTGAAATCCAAAAAATTTATGGATGAGTTTTGTGAAAAAGTGTTGTTTTAGAATATTATGAGTTAAAAGTTGGTTAGTAAATGATATTCTTTGACTTCAAAGTTCAAGTAATGTTTTGGAATAAAATATGACTTATAAAAGTCTTGACTTTATAAACTTAAAGTGTTATGAAGTAAAGGATGGTTGATTTGTTATAAGATGAACATTGATAAGGAAAGCTTACTTTAAAGTGGTAAGTGTACTTAAGAAATGTTGATTTAAACGTTGTTTAAGTGTGAGATCAACACTATCAAGAATGTGTTGAAATGACCATGAAAACCTATTATGCAAAATATGGAATCTACTTAAGATGGCTTACTTTAAAGTGGTAAGTTCAATTTGGGAGATATCATTGATTTAAAAAGTGTGGACTTTGATTAAGAGAATTACCTTGAAATGGTGAAGTATGGCTTAAAAAGTCTTCATGAAAGTATAAATTTAGGTTGAGATAAGAGTATAAACTTTATGAAAATCTTACCTTGAAAATGTTGGAAATCGGAACGAGACTTTCGAGGATAAATGATGGTTCAAAAATATGAATCTTGGACCGGATGGATAAAAGTGTTTGAGTTCATAAATGAGTTAAAACAATGTTTTTACCTTAGGGTTATCATGTAAAAATCTAATTCGTGAATCACTAAATTGTTTTCGTGTGTTTAGTTTCAAAGCTTTCGAAGTCGGACAACCAACCCACTCTCTCGTAAAGGAAATCAAGCCCGATAACCTAAGGTGAGGGAGAATACATTGTGGCGCACGAATATGACACTCGTATCTCCTAAACTATCTCAAAAGTTTGGAGTTATATTTGTGTATTAAGAAAACCCGTACTTAATCAATTATTTTGCATGCCTGGATTTTGTAAGGATACTTTCTTAAGTTGTATGATTAGGATAGCTTAAAATATCAAGTATTGTGGTGGCTATCCATGAAGGAACATCACTCGAGAAACTAAAATGCATTGGGATCGAAAACAGTAGAGAGTTTCGATCCGGTAGCCCAAAAGGGCAATGAAAATGGTCCTAGTAACTGGACCACCTCGCCCGGGCGAGCCAGCCTCGCCTGGGCGAGGGAGAAACAGAGAAGAATGGTCCCAAATAGCGCTAGGGTGAGGGCCAGATAGCCTGTTTTTGGTGTTTTTGGCGCTGGGGCGATCGTACCTTGCCCGGGCAAGTCCAGACAGGTATTTTGACCAGTTTTTGGTGGATTTTTAGCTTGAGCGACAGTCCCCTCGCTCGAGCGAGAACCATGCAGGAAATTGAGTCAGTTTTGATGAATTGGTCGCTTGAGCGACAGTTTCTTGCTTGGGCGAAAGACACACAATATTTTTGACAGATTGCGATTGTTTGAATGCTTAGGTAGTAGCCCTAGCTTGGGTGTGAAGTGTATTTACCCTTGGGAAAGACCGTGACTCAAATGATTGAACCCGATGTCCAAAATTGACAAACTTATACAAGTACT
>NW_017727412.1:0-485 GCF_001865875.1 Lupinus angustifolius | reverse complement strand
ATGTTGACGTAAGATCGGGTCCCACAAGAAGCATTCCTCTGGGAGATGTCTAATGATTAAAAGGTTTAATCGACTAACCTCGGTTAGTATGCATACTCATTATGGATAATGAAGTAGTGGAGAGGAAATTTACGGGAGACGAATGAGCCCCGAGATGTTGAGAGGGACGACGATGACGGTGGTTCGTCAGCAAAGTCTTGAGGGTGAGTCTAGGTGAGACGAGTCCCTTGTATTCCTAGATAAGGTATTCTTTTGGATTGGACAGTTCTCACAGCGCAAACTAGACGATCTCTGACAACTCCTCTTTGAAATCAGGATCAATGAGAGGGATGCCTAGAAAGTGTTTGATACGACACCGTCTTGAAATGGACAGTTCTTTGGAACAGATCGATCATATATTCTTGCGAGGAATAATTTTGGTGTGTTCAAATCGGCTTGTTATGGGACATGTACTCTTGGTCATTTTCGAATAGTATATTGGAAGG
>NW_017727411.1:0-6203 GCF_001865875.1 Lupinus angustifolius | reverse complement strand
TGTCTGGATGTGATATTCCGTGTAATTTCACGCCGTCAATGAGTAATATTCATTAGATGTCTTACTCCCTCTTCTTTCTGTTTGTCTTCGGATCGCGTTTTGTTCTGACGGATCATTCTACGATGATTCTGAGTTACCACTTTTCGATGTCCCAAGAGGGGGCATCGAGGATTGAGGGAGATCGGTACACCTACACAAGCCCTTGCGACTTAGATCTGTGTAGGGTAATTTTTTATGTGCTGGATGTCTCAGCCTTTTGTGTAATTTCAGTTTGGGCGAATATTTCTTCTGCCTTATATTTTGTATAGATATTTTCCATTATTAAGTGAAGTATTAATCAAAGTTATATTGTGTTGTTTTTGATTTTCCACAATGTAAGTTACTTAAAGTGATGTTCCGAAAATGAAACGAATATAAGGAAATAAATTTTATATGGCATCATTATTAAAAAAAATACCCATTTTTAGCAAGAGTAATTTTCGAGGCGTTACAGGATCTCTAACAACCCCTCTTTGCAATCAGGATCAATGAGAGGGATGCCCAAAAAATGTTTGATACGACACCATTCTGAAATGGATAGTTCTTCATAATAGATCGATCATATATCCTTGCGGGGAATAATTTTGGTGCATTCAAATCGGCTTGTTATGGGACCTGTACTCTTGGTTATTTACGAATAACTTGGTTATTTCGGAATAGTATATTGGGAGGATATTGGTTAAAGGATGGATGAAACAAGCATAACATTCATACATTGAGATTATGGACTTTTATCCTCATAATCTGAGATTATAACATCATTCATCATTGTGAATTTTTATATGTGATGTATATATTGTGTTTATTATGTGTGTCTGTCTAGATGTGGTATTCTGTGTGATTCCACGTCGTCAATGAGTAATATTAATTAGATGTCTTACTCCCTCTTCTTTATATTTGTCTTCCATTCACGTATTGTTCAGATGGATCGTTCTGCGAGGATTCATAGTTACCCCTTTACGATGTCCCAGGGGAGCATGGAGTAGTGTAGGGTATTTATTTTGGAATAGTTTTATTTGGGCGGCGATTAGGTTCTGCCTTGTACTTTGTACCAACATTTCATGATATTCTAATGAAGTATGATTCAAAGTTATATTGAGTTATATTTTTATTACCTTTAGGTAATGGTGTTTTTTATTTTTCGCATTGTATGTTACTTAAAGTTATGTCCCGAAAAAGAAACGAATATAAAGATGGTAAGTTTACGTTACATTATTTTAAAAAAAAAATTACCCATTTTTAGACATTATATTTATGGAGTAATTTTTGGGGCGTTACAATTTTCGGGGCGTTACACAATTCCAATATAATACTTTAATTGATTGGAGATGAGGTAACTACCCCTTCGGGTGTTATGAATCATTTCTAACTTGTTCCTCTTTCTCAAGTTCTTTCTTTGAGTTCATGACAATAAAGCATAAAATTTGTTTAGCATCATAGGTTCAAGAAGGAAGTATATTATCCTTCGAAAATATATCATTTAAAAGTGTAAGTAACTTTGTAAAGCTCTTATCAATCCATCCATTAACATATTTTAACTTTGACATTATTGGTAATCTTGTGAATTTTGTAATTGATATTTATATGGGTTGTATAATTAAGAACAAATTTTTAATGTTAACCAAATTCACATGTCCTACTATTGATTTCACCATCAACTCAACAAGTGCTATTAAAAATTAGGTCAATACATAATTTAATTAAATTAAAAAATCAAACCGAGAGTGAGAAACATGTAGGAGAAATTGAGAGATGAGATATTAAAGGAAAACAATTTGAAAAAAGAAAGGACATTGTTTGTAAATATTTATTTTTGAATAGATCGGATATTCAATCAAATGGATATATCCATGTATATGCATTGTATAAAATTAATGTATTTGAACTTATCAATTTGACTACATTCATTTAACTTTAATGGTTGAATGTTTATGGATTAGAGTGAATTATGGATAATTTTGCTACCTCTAATAAATATATATTAATTTCATTCTTTTTATGGCAACATTCTTTTATTACTAATTTAATAGGTGAAAGTAAAATTATAAAATGTTACTTAATGTTTCACCAATTTTTGTAAATGAAAAATGAATAAAAAATTATTTAAAAAATAGACAGATAAAAAGAATATAGGGTGTGAATACTTAATATTTAATAAACCTCGAGTGAGGAAAATCACTTTTTTTCTATTAAATAACTTTACCCCCCTTCTTTATCTCATCTATTACTCCATATCTCGATCTTTTAGAGATCTCTCATCTAAACACCATTTTACACCTAAGAAAGTATGTAACATTTAATTTATTAACTAACTAAAATTTTATGTTTTTAAAATTAGACTTTGTACAGTTTTTAGGTTAGTTAATGCCTTCAGTTTATCTAACTTACCTAATATTGAACGATATTTTAAAACAATATACATTAATAAGTAATAAAACTATTTAAAGTAATCTACCATACTGTTATTATAATAATTTATAGTTTTCTTTATTTATTTATATATATATATGATGAACATTAATGACATTTAATTTGTACCTTTAATATATATTATATCCAAATTTCTATATTTAAACTAATTCTTAAATCGTACTCAATAAATGAAGTAATTGTTAAATGATGGTAAAGTGAAAATGATCTTGTTTTGAGTATTGATATATTGATATATATTAATTCATTTCTATTATGATGGTAGCTATAACATTTGAGTACACAGCATAAAATCATGAAGACTAGTTTCACGGGATTTGTTTAGGAACATATGCATAGGACTTTGGAACTTTTTCACCATCCTTAACACAAACACAAGGATCTTTTTTACAGTAAAAGTCACATTGTTCCCCTGCACTAATTTCATATATTTTTTTATCCACAGCTTTATCCTCCAAACCTGAAAGTGAATTTTTTATTACTCATTAACTTTATATATATAATTAAATAAATAGAGAGTATTATATACAATTTCTAACATGAATAAAAACCTAGGAAACTTTTTATGACTATGTTTTGTAAAGTATGCAAACACAAATAGGATGAATTGCTTTTAAAACATACATACAACTCTTCAAAAATATACATTTCCCTTGGTTAGAGAAACCAGGGAATTAATATAAAACAGGAAAATAATTGTGAGAAACTACATGAAGCTAGCATTTACCAAGAGAAGAACATTACATGAAGCAAAGACAAAGAGGACTATAAAAAAACATAAAGCAATCGAGAACTTCTTCATATTTTATTCACTATTGTGGTGATGTCTTGTTAGGTATTACTGGTGGAATACACCTAGAATGGGGGGTTGAATAGGTGTCATGGAGCTAAAGTTCCACTTTTCTGGTTTTTACACACTTGCTGAAAAATGTCCAGTTAATCGATTAACCAGTGGGCTTAATCGATTAAATCTAAACAGAACCAGAATGATCAGAACAACAACTTGCACAGTTATTAACCAACACAAACAGATATACAACAGATACTTTTATGCAAGATTAACAAGAACATAGCAAGAAACAAGCATGCAAAATATCAGTTCCACACTCGCATTAAAACATCTTGAAATATAAAAGAGAAAATGATAGAAAAGATTGTGCAGGGATTTTAACCTGGTTCATTTTGCTGTCCACTGTAAAACTACATCCAGTCCTCCTGATTTGGGAGATTTTCCTTCTTCACTATAGAACACAATGTATCGTTACATACACACTTCCAATTACAAGACTCGAACGCTCCTTTCTTGGAACCCAAAGAACTTCGTCACCCTTGGTTTGACCTTTCCTAAAATCGCCCCCCAAGAAAACCTTTCTTACTGTGATTCGGCCTCAGCCAAGGTATCGCTCTTTATCCCAAGACCTTCAAGTCTTTGTGTGAAGAACACCTTACGTAACCGCAGCTATGAATGAATGAGTACTTAATACTTTCCCAATCCTTGAATTAACAATGCTTTGAGTTAACAATGCTTTGAGTTAACAATGCTTTAAGTTATGAATGACTACTTAATACTCGGATATTACAATAAAGATCAAAGCCTAAAACCTAAGCAAGAACTCACAAGACGTCCTAGTCTAATATGAATGTTCATGCATGAGGTTTCTGAAAATATGCAATCATAAAGAACTATCTCTTTTTCCTTTTAAGAAAAACAAGACTGATGCAAGAAAGCTTTTCAAAGAATCATGCAATATGAGTACAAAAATAAATGCCTTAGCATGATCTAATCTTTCTCCTAATTCAACATGCAATATTTTCTCCTAGTTATAACAGTGAGTGACTCGAAAATATGCAGAGAGAATGATGTAAAAATGTATGGATTCTTATTCCACTTATGCAGAGATTTCATTTTAAATAGAAAACTGTTTAAAGTCTCACTTAATCGATTAAGTACCCATTTAATGGATTAACGGGTTGTTAAAAATAATTGTTCTCATTTTTTCAGTTTTTTGTTGAAACTGCAATTCTGTTAATCGATTAACACTATTCATAATCGATTAAACAGTGTAAAATTAGCTTGTTAATGCATGGTAAACTACCTATATGATATAAGCTCAAGCAATACATGATTTCCAAAATATAATACCTTTAATGCACAAAATCAATGTATTCAAATGCATGAACCTAATTATCATATATTTCTAGATGATGTCTCATTTTAGTGGATTAATTACTTTATTAAGTCTTCTGAGACTCACACCTAGGTTTACCTAACCTAGCGTCAATATCTATGGCGAGCATCTTAGACTTCTAAAAAGATAATAAAGAATTATAACCTTAGTCTAATAAGTCACCACTTGAGCCATCGGCATGTTGATTGTTGAGCCATCTTCAAGCTTTATCTAATTCTTTTTCTTCATCAAAACATAGGCAAACGTTGCTAATGCAATCCTTGACACCTTGCACTCTAAATCTCCCCTTTTTTGATTATGACAAACACCACATCAAATAATACGTTACATTTGATGAATTAGCTTGATGATCTTGTACATTTGCATAATGGTTGTGAATATTCAACACTGAAGCTCATTTCTCTCTCCCTTAGGTAAGCAATGATTAATAATATAGAAGCTATTATGACAACCTGCAAATAATATCAAACACAACAAGCAACCTTTCTCCCCCTTTTGAAAATAGCAAAAAAATACGAATATTCAATTCTAGTCAAAAGTAAGAAGAGATATAGCAATTTATTTTGAAAAACTGTAATTATTAGCATAGGCAATAACCACTTTGAGAAGCTTAAACAAATGCATTAATTTCTGACTCTAAAACTGAATATAGAAAGATTTTGCAATACATATCCATTATGTAAACAGTTTAGACATGGAATGATTAAACATATATGTATGCCACTTATTAGCACTTTGTTAGGAAATTTTCATTTTAAAGCATATTTCAATCATTCAATTATAATACACAATTAAGACATGTTCAAGATTCACGCAAAAACAAATTCTATTTAACATAATTAGCAAGGTTCAACATGTGAAGAAGATCTTTGCTCCTGACCTTGGCAAGGTTTTGATGAAGACACTAAAATCACCAAAAAGAAGAAAAGGAAGAATACTTATGAAGACAAAGAAGATTAAAGCTTCAAGAAAATTAGATTAAGTCTTTATAGGCACTTCTATCCTAAAAATCTTAAATATACAAAGTAGTAATTCTCAAACTATTTTTAAAGAAAAATGAAACACTTTAAAAATACTCAAAATATTTTTCAAAATTGTGGGTAACGAGTTACTTCATCTAAGTAACAAGTTACATGTGTGAGAAAAAGAGTTATCCAACTTTAAACTGTTCAGAGTAATCCATTACTGTCTTTGAGTAACAGATTACCAGTTTTACAAAAGTTGAGTAACCGATTACCCAAATAGTGTAATCGATTACTCTAATTAATTTTTAAAAGAACAGTAAACAGCGAGTTTGGGTAATCGATTATCCACTATCAGTAATCGATTACTAATGACTGTTGCATGAGATTTCAGATTTCAAAATGAAATATTTTCACTCCAAACGAAATCTCTGCACTTCAAACAACTCGTGCACTTTCAGAAACGCACCATGGGTGTTTGGAAAGTCTATATAAAGACTCTAACTCTCACAACACAAATACAAAACATATACACAACTCTTAATAAATTTTCAAAAGCTCTTAAACTTATTCTGAAATTATT
>NW_017727410.1:0-1024 GCF_001865875.1 Lupinus angustifolius | reverse complement strand
TTGATTGGATTGCAAGTGTTATTATATTTTATACTTGTAAAGGCAATCCAAAGCCATCATTCAAATTCTTCATTCACTGTAATAACTTTCTTTCACAGGGTGTGAATAGAAAGGGGATAGAGTTACTTGGAAAGATGTTTTCCAATGGTATAAATATTAGTGAGTGTGTAAGGCACATAGAGATCTCGGGGTGAGATATTGTAATTACTCATAATATTTAGTTTAAAATCTCTTGTGGTGCAAAAGTACTGGACGTAGCCTTCGGTGGATAAGAAGGTGAACCAGTATAAAATCCTTGTGTACTCTCTCCTCCCTTACCTCTTTGATTTATTCTTGTTTATTTTCTAAAATATTATCCGCTACACGTTAACTCTTACTTTTTGCAGAAAAAGTAACCATAATTTTAAGTCTACTAATTCATCCCCCCCCCCCCTCTTAGTTGAAATCTCATTCTTACGATTGGCACCAGAGCTATATTTGAGTAAGATACTCTCAAGTCTGATCCTACATCAAGATGGCCTCAAGATCATTCCTAGGAGAAGGTTCCAACATCAACCGCCCTCCAAGCTTTGTCGGAGAGTGCTATGATTTCTGGAAAATTAGAATGAGGATCTTTATTGAATCTCAATACTTAGACATATGGAACGACATTGAAGAAGGACCATATATACCCTACTGTTATCAACAGTATAAGGGAAATAAAGCCAAAATCATCATGGAATGATGAAGACAAAAAGAAGGTACAATATGATTTAAAGGCAAAGAACATTCTCACCTTCGCACTAGGTATTGATGAATTCTTTAGAGTATCAAATTGTAAATCTACAAAAGAAATATGGGATACTCCAGAGACCACACACGAAGGAACAGAGGAAGTAAAAAGGTCAAGACTCAACACTCTTTCTCAGGAATACGAAATGTTTCGCATGAAGCCTGCAGAGAAAATTCTTGATTTACAAAAGAGATTTACTCATCTTACCAATCACCTTATTGCACTTGGCAAAGTTCTATCAAATAGTGACTT
>NW_017727409.1:0-4394 GCF_001865875.1 Lupinus angustifolius | reverse complement strand
ACTCATCTGGAGATGAATCAGAAAAAGATGATACAAAAGATATAAGTCTCTTCGTAAAAAATTTAGCAAGTTCTTAAAAAGGAACAAAGGCGCAAAGAGTGGTCAAACAAGGAAATTCACCAAAAGCAATGATGCATCCACCTCAAGTCAAAACTTTACATGTTTTGAATATGGCAAACTGGGTCACATGTAGATGGATTGTCCAAATTTGAAAAAGGGTTCTTTCAAAGGAAAGAATGATATAAATACTGGACGTAGAACATACATTGTTTGGAAAGACAATGATACCAGTTCTGCATCTGAAACAGAAAACGAAGAGCAAGCACATCTATCACTTATGGCATCTCATCATTCTGATGATGATGAGGTAAACGACTCTAATCTATTTTCTTCTTCCGAACTTTAGTCTGCATTTAATGATTTACATGATGAATATGTTAAATTATCAAAAATGTTTCTAAAACAAAAATCTGAAATAGATGCATTTAGAAACAAATCTTCTTCATCCTCTTGTCGAAACTGTGTCCCTCTTGTCAAAACTGTGTCACTCTTGAAAACAAAGTATCAACATTAAGTCTTGAACTTAATAAGCTAAACAAGAGTGGTAAAAGCTTAGAAAAGATTATCAATGATCAAAGACACTCAACAGACCGGAGAGGTCTTGGCTATTCAAAAGCCATGATTTCCAAAAACCAAGTGTCCAAAAGAAAATAATCTTTCAAAAGAAAAGTATACATGCATTTGAAATATCTAGGATACACATTCATCAACCCATATGCACATACTGTAAAATTCATGGGCATACACCAAACACATGCATGATTAGAAAATATGGTGTACCCCTAGGAAAATCTAAATGGGTTTAGAAAAGTACTAACCATCTAGGATCCAAAGAATATTGGATACCTAACAAAACTTAATTTGTTTTCTAGGAAAACATGAGAGCCGCCTGCAATTTATGGTACTTGAATAGCGGGTGCTCAAAACACATGACGGGTGATAAAATTAAATTCTTTGTTCTCACTCCAAGGGACAAAGGATATGTCACATATGGTGACAACAACAAGGGAAGAATTCTTGGAGTTGGTAGAATTGGAAAGCCACCATCAACAACTATAGAAGGCGTACTATATGTTGAAGGACTCAAACACAACCTTCTAAGCATAAGTCAATTATGCGACAAAGGATTTCATGTGGCATTCTACCCAGATAAATGCATCATTGAAAGTAAGGATGCTAATGATTCTAAACTTATTGGTAAGAGGATAAATAACATATACATGATTGACATAGATTCTGCTTTACCTATAACATGTTTAGTAGTAAATGATAATCATGATGCATGGCTTTGGCATAGAAGAATTGCTCACATTCACATGGAACATTTGAATAAACTTATTAAGAAAGATTTATCTGTTGGTTTACCCAAAATGAAGTTTGTTAAAGACAAACTATGTAGTGCTTGTCAAATGGGTAAACAAACAAAAACTTCTTTCAAACCTAAGCACATGGTTTCTTCTGATAGACCATTACAATTACTTCATATGGATTTATTTGGTCCGTCAAGGACAAAACGTTTTGGTGGAAATTATTATGCTCTTGTTATATTGGACGATTTTTCTAGATATACTTGGACTCTATTCTTAGTACATAAGAATGAGGCATTCAAAGCCTTTAGCATTTATGCTAAAAGAGTTCAAAATGAAAAATCTCTGAAAATCACTGCTATACGAAGTGATCATGGGGGAGAATTTCAAAACTCCTCTTTTGAGGAATTCTGTGATGATCTTGGGATCAACCACAATTTTTCTACTCCTAGAACACCTCAACAAAATGGTGTTGTAGAGAGAAAGAATCGGTCCTTAGAAGAACTGGCTCGAACAATGTTAAATGAAACTAACCTCCCAAAATACTTTTAGGCTGATGCAGTTAGCACTGCGTGTTATGTTTCGAATCGAGTTCTTATAAGACACATTCTTAAGAAAACCCCCTATGAACTCTTCAAAGGTAGAAAACCTAACATTTCTCATCTACACGTTTTTGGTTGTAAATGTTTTGTTCTGAATAATGGTAAGGATAACTTGGGCAAGTTTGATGCAAAAGCTGATGAAGGGATTTTCCTTGGCTATTCTCTCACGAGTAAAGCTTATAGAGTCTTTAATAAAATAACTCTAGCCATGGAAGACTCTGTTCATGTAAATTTTGATGAAACCAATCATGCATTAAAATGTGATGAAGACGACTTGCCAAGTTCCCCTGCTAAAGAAAATTCTATTGTTGATATTACAATTGAACCTAAGGAATTGAGAATGGATGATAATTTATCTTCTCAAGAAGAGCATGTTCACTCAGATCTACCAAAAGAATGGAGAACTCATCGAAATCATCATATTTTAAACATCATCAGTGATATAAGTAAAGGTATAACTACTCGTAGAATGCTTGATGCTTGTTTAAACATGGCCTTCGTCTCTCAGATAGATCCCTCCAAGATTGATGATGCAACCGAGGATGAACACTATGATGAACACTGGATTCTTGCTATGCAAGAAGAATTAAACTAGTTTGAGAGGAATGAAGTTTGAGAACTTGTTCCTAGACCGAAAAATAGGCATGTAATTGGAACTCGTTGGGTCTTTAGAAATAAATCTGATGAAAATGGTGTTATTGTTAGAAATAAAGCTAGACTAGTAGCCCAAGGATACAGTCATGAAGAAGGTATAGACTTTGATGAAACCTTTGCTCCAGTTGCTAGCTTTAAGCTATTAGGCTATTACTTGCATATGCTTGTTCTCTTAATTTTCAGTTATATCAAATGGATGTCAAGAGAGCTTTTCTCAATGGCTACATTCAAGAAGAAGTGTTTGTAGAACAACCTCCTGGTTTTGAAGATTACAAACATCCTTCTCATGTATACAAGTTAAAGAAAGCCATCTATGGTCTAAAGCAAGCTCCAGGAGCGTGGTACGATCGTCTAACAACTTTTCTGATAGAAAAAGGTTTTACCAAAGGGAAGGTCGACACTACTCTATTTATAAAGAAAATAAATCATCATACTTTACTAGTTCAAATTTATGTAGATGATATTATTGTTGGTTCTACTAATGAAAGTTCGTGTTGTGAATTTGGAAAAATGATGCAAGGAGAATTTGAAATTCCCATGATGGAAAAGTTGAACTACTTCCTTGGACTACAAATTAAACAGCTTGATAATGGCATTTTTGTGAGTCAAACCAAGTATTGTAGGGATTTGCTGAAAAGATTTGATATGGATGACTGCAAGCCAATTGGTACTCCTATGGGATCTAGCACATACATTGATACTGATGAAAGTGGAAAAAGTATTGAAATATCAAAGTATCGAGGTATGATCGGATCTCTTCTATATTTAACTGCCAGTAGACCTGATATCATGTTTAGTGTATGTCTGTGTGCACGTTATCAGTCTAAACCAAAAGAATCACACTTAGTTGTTGTTAACAGAATTATGAAATATCTTGAAGGTACAACTGAAGTTGGACTATGGTATCCAAAAGGAAGTATATGTGAATTGGTTGGTTATTCGGATTCATATTTTTCCGGATGTAAATCTGAAAGGAAAAGTACAAGTGGTACTTGTCACATTTTAGGCAATGCTTTAGTCTCTTGGTCTTGCAAGAAACAAGCATGTGTTGCACTAAGCACTGCTGAGGCTGAATATATAGCAGCAGGTAGTTGTTGTGCCCAAGTGTTATGACTTAAGCAACAATTACGAGATTATGGCTTAGACTTAGGTTGCACTCCGCTGAAATGTGATAATACTAGTGTTATAAACCTTACAAAGAATTCTATTATGCATTCTAGAAGTAAACACATAGATATAAGGCATCACTTCCTAAGGGACCATGTTCAAAAGAAAGATGTATCCGTAGAATTTATTGATACTCATAGCCAACTTGTAGACATTTTCACTAAGCCCTTGGCAAAAGAACCTTTTTACAAAATTAGACTTGAATTAGGCATTCTTGATGAAGCTTACCTGTCTTAACATGCTTATATGATTATATATTTGCTTCATTATAATTATCTCATGCCTACTTGATCTTAAATATATTTATTTATGTTCAAAAACTTCAATTTTTGGTTTGAAAAATCATTTTCATAGCTTAATTTTGCCTAAAAATAAATTTTTATGGGGTCAGTAATCGATTACACTGGAGAGTAACCAATTACACGGTTGAACAGCGTGTTTCAGTAACCGATTACCCAAAGTGAGTAATAGATTACTCCAAGGTGTTGTTTGAAAATTTTAAAAATTTATTTTTGAGTAACTAATTACACTATGCTGTTATATATGAAATTTCTGCAATTTTTTAACTTTTTCAAACTCAACTCGTGCTCTCCTCTTCTCAAAA
>NW_017727408.1:0-1130 GCF_001865875.1 Lupinus angustifolius | reverse complement strand
CTTCTAACCAATCATTTTCGTGATTAGTGGCTTGAATCAAAAACCCCCAAATCTCCAAAAAAAAACTCAAAAACCTAAAATTTCAAAATCCCAAATCCATGGCTTCCTCTTCCAAAAACCAAGTAGCAACGCACCTCCACGAATCAAAAGAGGCAAGGAACTACATTTTTGGAGTGTAACCCTCTGGATTTGACAAGACTTCTTGCTAATGATGAGTAACGCAAGATATTTGAGGAACACTTCCATGGTCGCACCATTTTTACTCCTAAATTCGGTAATGTTGACAATTTTGAGTTTGAAGATTTTCTTTTCCCTTATCTCTTACGTCAACAAAACCTCAACAAAACCTTTTTGACTTCTGTTGTGAAACAAATGACATTTATCCCAAACTTGTGTGAGTATTTTACTGTAACTTGAACTTTCTGAAAAATCGTCTTACATCCTATGTCAAAGGAAAAGACATTATTTTAGATCTTAAAACTTTCAGTTCATTGTTATGTAACATACCCTCTCAACGTAACAACATAACAGGTTTCGGCGTTGTATGTGAATGGGATAATTATGATCGAAAGGATTTTTATCATTCGTTATGTAGACTTTTAAAAAGGGAAATAGAAATGTGTAAGCAACAAGGCTTTGGAGAGACTGTCAAACACCGAGACATCCTATATGCTGGATATCTCAAGTTAAAGGACCGTTTGCTTCATTATTTTTGAGCTATGTCATCTTACCAAAATTTTCAAATCATTCTCAAATAAGTGACATAGAACTCCAATTGATGTATGCTTTAAAGTTTAACATCAAGATCAATTGGGCTCTCATGATAATGAGACAAATATGGACTGTTAGAGGTACTCAAAGTCCTTTTCCATATGCAATCTTCATAACCAATATTCTTCAGCATTTCGGAGTCTCTACGAATGGTGAAACAAGGATGCCTCTGAATCTTCGAGAAAGCCAAATTGATGTGGACGTGATCAACAAAATGGGTTTCACCCAAGACCCTCGAACCCGCATCTACAAACATAGAACCGACAAGCCGACTGTTGCTGCTGAACCATATGAACATGAAGCTCCTAACCCTTATAAACCACAACCGTCTGAGTTTCATGCTCAATCATCCTCATCTG
>NW_017727407.1:0-1371 GCF_001865875.1 Lupinus angustifolius | reverse complement strand
AAATGATTATGGATGAGTTGGTTTCTCTCCGAGGCTACATCAGTAACCGGATGGATGCTCTCGACTCTCAGAATCAACAAATCCAATATGAACTTCATTGCGTCTCCTCTAGGATGGAGAGCATGGATATTGATGAAGACAATTCGGAACCTGAATCTTAGTATAACTGTTGTTAGGATTTTCTGGTTGTATTATTTTCAAAATCTCGGACAAATTTTTCTACTTATATGTTGTTTTTAAGTTATTGCTTCATATTCCTGGACAAGTTACTTTATGATGTTTTGTGCTTTATTGTTTCATTCCTGGATATTTGATTGAAACATCTTATTTATGCATTGCAGTACTTGCTTATCTATATCTTAATCCATACATGAGTATATACTATCATACTGATATATTTTTGATAAGTTACTTTAAGTGTATGTATGCTATATATATTATGTTGGAATCTCTTTGCTTTTCTACTTTTTGATGAAGTCAAAAAGGGGAGAAAAGTTAGAGTGTATTTTCTGTAAACTTATATTTCAGGCACAATACTCCAAAAGATAGGGGGAGCATACTCATGTCAAAACTTCAACATATCTCAAAGTATGCTGCTCTAAAGAAAATTGAACTGTCAAAAAGATCTTGGTTTATCATCATCAAAAGGGACAGATTGTGAAGACGATCACTACTCCTGACCTTGACAAGGTTTTGATGAAGACACCAAAATCACCAAAAAGAAGAAAAGGAAGAATACTTATGAAGACAAAGAAGATTAAAGCTTCAAGAAAATTAGATTAAGTCTCTATATGTACTTCTTTATCCAACTTTAAACTGTTCAGAATAATCCATTACTGCTTTTGAGTAACAGATTACCAGTTTTAAAAAAGTTGAGTAACCGATTACCCAAATAGTATAATCGATTACTCTAATTAATTTTTAAAAGAACAGTAAATAGAGAGTTTGGGTAATCGATTACCCACTATTAGTAATCGATTACTGAAGACTGTTGCATGAGATTTCAGATTTCAAAATGAAATATTTTCACTCCAAACGAAATCTCTTCACTTCAAACAACTCGTACACTTTCAAAAAGGCACCATGGGTGTTTGGAAAGTCTATATAAAGACTCTAACTCTCACAACACAAATACACAACATATACACAACTCTTATAAAATTTCCAAAAGCTCTTAAACTTATTCTGAAATTATTTCTTTACACTTTTGGCAACTAGCACTCAAACTTTCAAAGTTATTTTTTGAAGTTGCTTAGAAGTGTTTCAAAGTTTTATAAACTTAAAGAGCATTATTACTAAGTATACAAAAGAGTTGATTGGATTGCAAGTGTTAATATATTTCATACTTGTAAAGGCAATCCAAAGCCATCA
>NW_017727406.1:0-10731 GCF_001865875.1 Lupinus angustifolius | reverse complement strand
TAGTTGCAATCTCATACTTACACAACATAGTTACAAAATGTTAAAGGATTGTACAACCATAACCATGAGATGTACTTGACAAAAAAAATAGACGTAAGCCACAAAACAACAAGAATTAAATTTTAAAAAAAATTGAGCTCAGGTAATCGATTATCACAAAATTTAATCGATTAAGATGATTTATTTCGCAAAGCTTTAGCTATTGGAACTTATTTAATCGATTATACTGAGGGTTAATCGATTAAAGACATAAAGTTGACAGTTTTAAGCATTTAAACTCTCACAAGTATCATATATAGTGGATTGACATAATTTAGAAGTTTAGCAATCACATGAGGCACATGCATAGATAAGAGCAAGTGTTTCATTTTCAAGTTTAAGTTCATCTATTTCCTTTTGCATTTCAATTATTTTCTTTTCATGCAAGGAGATAACTCTTTTTCTATCTATATTTATTTTAAAACATTTATTTAATTCCTCATGCCTTTCGACATAAGCTGCATATAATTCATCGTATGGAGGAGAGTCATTATAGAATTATGAAGTATAGGAATGTACCTCAATAGAATCATCTTCATCACTAGATGTGCACTTCTCATGCACTTGTGCCATAAGGCATACCTTTAGATTTTTCTCCTCATCGGATGAGCTTGAAGTTGAATCTTTCTCGGAATCGTCCCAAACAATGTATGCTCCTTTTGACTTGGACATTCAAGAGTTGCCCTTCTTGTTACCGACTTTCTTGAGGTAGCTCGAGCATTAATGCTTCATATGGCCCGATTTTCCATACTCTTAGCAAGTGAAGCCTTATTTGGGAATCTTGCTTTTCTTAGTTGAGTTCTTGGCTTCTTTCTTTAGATTCTTGATCCCTTCTTTCTTCTTGAGATACTTCTTGAACTTTTCAAATATGAGAGTCAAGTCTTCATCGGAATTAGAATCTAAACTAGAATCCTCACTTTCTTGATCTTCTTGAAATCATGTAGCCTTGAGTGTGATTATGTTCTTGTGTGACTCTTCATTCATTGTCAAGCGCCCTAACTCCATTTCATGTTCATGGAGTTTCCCAAACAGAGTAGCTAATGGCATGTTGTCTAAGTTCTTTGACTCCACTATCGCGGTTACCTTTGGTTGCCATTTCCTATCAAGACAATGCAAAACTTTGTTAGACAAATCAACATTAGTAAAAATTTTATCAAGGGAGACCAAATGATTTACAACATGACTAAAATGTTTTTGCATATCACATATAGATTCATTAGGAAGCATGTGAAATAACTCATACTCATGCGTAAGCGCATTTAGTCTAGCGCGCTTAACTTCACTTGTGCCTTCATGGGTAAATTGCAAAGTATCCCACATTTCTTTTGCATTAAGGCAATGCGAGACTCTAAAGAATTCGTCCTATGATAAGGCCGAAGTAATAATGTTCTGATCCTTAAGGTAATGTTGGAACTTTCTTTTCTCAATATCTGTCCATAAGCCTATAGGCTTTTCTTTAGACTCGCCATCCACCATATGAAGTGGAATGTATTGACCATTGACAACAGAATCCCAAATGTCCGTATTTTTTGCCTCAATATAGATTCTCATGCGAACCTTCCAATAGGCATAGCCATCGCCGCTGAATAAGGGAGGGTGGTTAATGGATGTGCCATCACCGCCAAAGGGGTTATTAGAGCCCATATGTAGTCCCTCTCGGATCATGCGGATGCGGTTGAGCTAGCACGACGTACTAGCTCTGATACCACTTGTTAGGTATCAGTAGCGGAATACACCTAGAAGGGGGGTTTTATAGGTGAGGCCGAGCTCAAGTTCCACTTTTCTGGTTTTTACACACTTGCTGAAAATGCCCAATTAATCGATTAACCAGTGGGCTTAATCGATTAAATCTTAACAAAACTAGAATGATCAGAACAGAAACTTGCACAGTTCTTAACCAACACACAAACAAATATACAACAGATACTTTTATGCAAGATTAACAAGAACATAGCAAGGAACAAGCATGCAAAATATCAGCTCCACACTCGCATTAAAACATCTTGAAATATAAAAGAGAAAAGGGTAGAAATGATTGCGCATGGATTTTATCCTGATTCTTTTTGTTGTCCACTACAAAACTACATCCAGTCCTCCTCTCTGATCTGGGAGATTTTCCTTCTTCACTATAGAACACAATGTACGTTACATACACGCTTCCAAATACAAGACTTGAACGCTCCTTTCTAGGAACCCAAAGAACTTCGTCACCCTTGGTTTGACCTTTCCTAAAACTGCTTCCAAGAAAACCTTTCTTACCGTGATCCGGCCCTAGCCAAGGTATCGTTCTTTATCCCAAGACCTCCAAGTCTTTGTGTTAAGAACACCTTACCTAAACGCAGCTGGGATTTTTCCAATCTTTGAATTAACAATGCTTTGAGTTATGAATAAGTACTTAATACTCAGATATTACAATAAAGATTAAAGCCTAAAACCTAAGCAAGAACTCACAAGACGTCCTAGTCTAATATGAATGTTCATGCATGAGGTTTCTGAAAATATGCAATCATAAAGAACTATTTCTTTTTCTTTTTCAAGAAACACAAGAATGATGCAAGAAAGCTTTTCAAAGAATCATGAAATATGAATATGAAAATTAAAGCCTTAGTATGATCTAATCTTTCTCCTAATTCAACATGCAATATTTTCTCCTAGATATAACAGTGAGTGACTCGAAAATATGCAAAGAGAATGATGTAAAAATGTATGGATTCTTATTCCACTTATGTCGAGATTTCAGTTTAAATAGAAATTTGTTTAAAGTCCCAGTTAATCGATTAAGTACTCATTTAATCGATTAACGGGTTGTTAAAAATAAATGTTTTCAGTTTTTCAGTTTTCTGTTGAAACTGCAATTCTGTTAATCGATTAACACTATTTATAATCGATTAGGTATTTTTAATATATGATTAAATGGTAAACTACTTACATGACATATGCTCGTGCAATACATGATTTCCAAAATATAATACATTTAATGCACAAAATCAATGTATTCAAATGCATGAACCTAATTATCATATATTTCTAGATGATGTCTCATTTTAGTGGATTAATTACTTTATTAAGTCTTGTGAGACTCACACCTAGGTTTACCTAACCTAGACTCAATATTTACGGTAAGCATCTTAGACTTCTAAAAAGATAATAAAGAATTATAATCTAAGTCTAATAAGTCACCACTTGAGTCATCGGCATGTTGATTGTTGAGTCATCTTCAAGTTTTAACTAATTACTTGTCTTCATCAAAACATAGGCAAACGTTGCTAATGCAATCCTTGACACTTTGCACTCTCATGTCTTACATTCAACTAAAATGTGAACTTTTATACTTGGAAATAGTATGTTATCCATAATCTCTTATTAAAAATAGTGGTCAATATTGTTGTATTGCTATCCTTTTTCTTTATTCTATTATTATAAATAAAAGCAAAAATATAGGAACAATAATAATAAATAATTATATTAAAAAATATTATAATACATAAACACCCTTTAAAATAATATAACATGATTTTGTTTTTATTATTTAGTTAATAATAATAATTTAATAATGAAAAATATATTTTTCAATATGTGGTCTCGCTAAGAGAATGGCCCTCACTAGTATTGTATTTGTATCTAGTGTTATATCTTATTTTTCACTTTGAGTGGAGACGAAATAAGGATAGTTAATACTGCTTTTTCCATCTGAGGAAGATGATACATAAGGAATGTTGCTTCTTTTTCTATTAGCCTTTATTTTAAAAAACTAATTTAATAAAAAATATTTTCAGTAATAAATTATATTAAGGCTAAGAGAACGGCTATGAGAAGTTTGAATATTCAATTTTTTCTAACCTATATAAAACAAGAAAAATGGAAGAAAAAAATAAAAAAATTGAAAAGAGAGGAAATATGGTTGACTAATATGGTTAGCATTATATCATTTTAAAATTTAAAAAATCATATGATTTAAATCAAATCAAAATAATGATGAATGATAAATAAATATTGAATAATTCTTCGACTGAATCTAGAAACAAAAATTGATATTGTCAAGATATCCCTCACTTTTATTTTCATCTTTTATTTGTCTTGACTTACTTCTTCTCTTCATTATCAAAAAATCAAAAATTAATAACTTACAACAATCATTTGACATGGAAAATAATAATAAATTAAAATATTTTAATAAATAAATAATTATAATAATAAATAATTTCTTTAACAATAAATGATCAATGCAAAATTAAATAAATATAAATAATTTATTAATTAAATTCAAAATTATAAAAAAAGATTAGAAATAATATTCGAGGATGGTCGTATGTATTCATTATTTTACTCAATACATCCCTTTTATCAGACATGCTATGTCACCTCTATTCCATAAAATATTTAAAAACATTCAACCAATCAAAACATTATCCAGTATTCTTCATTATTTCAACCAAAGTATGAACTTTTAGAGGTGAAAATAGTGGATAATTTACTAATTGAAAAATAGCGTTATATTGCTTTCCCTTTTTTTATTCTATTTTTTGTTAAATAAAAGTAAAAGTATAGTAATAATAATAAATAACTATATTAAAAGTAATAAATGAATATCCTTTTAATTTGAATAGTATAAAATATTTTTCGTTTTTATTAATTAGTAAATAATAGTAATTTAATAATCTCAATAATATTTTAAATATATGATCTCTTGAAAAGCTAAGAGAATGATCGTTACTAGCATTGTTTTTTTCTCACTTCGAGTGGAGACGCAGTAGCTAGTGCAGCTTCTTCCATCTATTAATGGGGAAGACGGTACACAATGAATATTGCTTCTTTTCTATTAATGTGTTATAGAAAATAATTTAATACAAAAATCTTTTGAATAATAAATCATATTAAGGCTATAGGAATGGTTGTGAGGAGTTTGAACACCAAGTTTTCTCCAAATCATATAAAAAAGGAAAAAATGAGAAAAATAAATAAATAAACTTAAAAGAGATGAAATACGGTTGACTGCTAAAAAAATTATTTATGAGGAGTTAAAAATTTGACATGGTGAAATAACTTTATTAATTAATACATAGTGAACTACCTATATAATATATATTCATGCAATAAATGATTTCCAAATATATACTTTTAATACACAAAATCAATGTATTCAAATGCATGAACTTAATTATCATATATTTCTAGATGATGTCTCATTTTAATGGATTAATTACTTTTTTAAGTCTTGTGAGACTCACATATAGGTTTACCTAACCTAGACTCAATATCTATGGCAAGCATCTTAGACTTCTAAAAAGATAGTAAAGAATTATAACCTAAGTCTAATAAGTCACCACTTGCGCCCATCGGCATGTTGATTGTTGAAACATCTTCAAGTTTTAACTAACTCATTGTATTCATCAAAATATAGGCAAAACATTGCTAATGCAATCGTTGACACTTTGCACTTTCAATCTCCCCCTTTTTGATGATGACAAACACCACATCAAATAATACGTTACATTTGATGAAATAGCTTGACGATGTTGTACATTTGCATAATAGTTGTGAATTCAAAGTTGAAGCATACAAAGTTGAAGCGCTTTGCTCCCCCCTTAGGTAAGCAATGATTAATAATACGGAAGCTATTATGACAACCTGCAAATAACATCAAACACAACAAGCAACCTTTCTCCCCCTTTTGACATTATCAAAAAGATACGAATATTCAATTCTAGTCAAAAGTAAGAAGAGATATAGCAATTTATTTTGAAAAACTGTAATTATTAGCATAGGCAATAACCAGTTTGAGAAGCTTAAACAAATGCATTGTTTTGTCACTCTAAAACTAAATATAGACAGATTTTGCATGACATATTCATTATGTAAACAGTTTAGACATGGAATGATTAAACATATATGTATGTCACTTGTTAGCACTTGTTAGGTTACCACTTGTTAGCACTTCTTAGGCTATTTTCGTTTTAAAGCGTATTTCAATCATTCCATTATAATACACAATTAAGACATGTTCAAGATTCACGCAAAAACAAATTTTATTTAACATAATAAGCAAGGTTCAACATAGTTACAAAATGCTATGATATCACATGTTATGAATTGAGTGAAATAATAACATATACTTTTTAGTTCAAGTGTACTCAATATCAAGAATTAATTTTGTAACCATGTTAATAGACTTACCTTACTTACCCTTTGGTGATAGGTCAAGATTACCACCAGTTTGATGACAAGTTTGAGATATGATCAATGTTGTGTGTTTGACCTTTAAAGTGCGCTGCTCCCCCCTTCATTGTTTTTCCCTTTATCTTCTCCCCCTTTATTACTTAGAGAAGTACTTTTGGTAGGTAGCATAATACGGAAGCTCATTTAACAACATTTCTCAATAAGTTTTCTTCTTAATAACCTTGATCTAACCTTTCTCAATAACTTTTCTTCTTAATAACCTTGATCTACTCATCAACGTTGTGCCTAGAACATCTTTTGTTGATTTATCCCTTGATACTCAAATGTCCTTTGGCACACCTACAAACAAAATTTACTTGTCTCTTTCGGGTACCCAAGTTATTTTGGGTCCCTTCTTATTAGTAACTAAGGGAGCTTGCCCTTCTTTACCCAAACATATTTGTCACTTGGCATACCAAATTTTCTAATAAAACATGTAGTGCATGTGTGACCATGTGTACCACAATAGAAACAAGTAGGCATGTTATTATTTGACTTCTTATGCATATGAACTACTGGATTTCTACATGGTCTTTTCTTAGGTTCAGGTTTATCTCCAATTCTAGATCAGCTACGAACGTTTCTTGTATTAGCAAGCAATATGTTAAGGTTTTCTTGATTATATGTGAGCTTTGAAAGTTTTTGTTTCAAAACATAATTTTCAGCATTTAAACTCTCACAAGTATCACATATAGCGGGTTGACATAATTTAGAAGTATAGCAATCACATGAGGCACATGCATAGATAAGAGAAAGTGTTTCATTTTCAAGTTTAAGTTCATCTAATTCCTTTTGCATTTCAATTATTTTCTTTTCATGCAATGAGGGAACTCTTTTTCTATCTATATTTATTTTAAAAAAAATTCTTTGATTCCTCATGCCTTTCGATATAAGCTGCATATAATTCATCGTATGGAGGAGAGTCATTAGAGCATGATGAAGTATAGGAATGTACCTCAATAGAATCATCTTCATCACTAGATGTGCCCTTCTCATGCACTTGTGCCATAAGGCATACCTTTGGATTTTTCTTCTCATCGGATGAGCTTGAAGTTGAATCTTTCTCGGAATCGTCCCAAACAATGTATGCTCCTTTTAACTTGGACATTCGAGAGTTGCTCTTCTTGTTACCGACTTTCTTGAGGTAGCTCGGGCACTAATGCTTCATGTGGCCCGAATTTCCATACTCTTAGCAAGTGAAGCCTTCTTTTGGGAATCTTGCTTTTCTTAGTTGAGTTCTTGGCTTCTTTCTTTAGATTCTTGATCCCTCCTTTCTTCTTGAGATACTTCTTGAATTTTTCAAATAGGAGAGTCAAGTCTTCATCGGAATCAGAATTTGAATTGGAATCATCACTTTCTTGATCTTCTTCAAATCTTGTAGTCTTGAGTGCGATTCCATTCTTGTTTGACTCTTCATTCAATGTCTAGTTCCCTAGCTCCATTTCATGTTCTTGGAGTTTCCCAAACAGAGTAGCTAATGACATGTTGTCTAAGTTCTTCCACTCCATTATCGCGGTTACCTTCGGTTGTCATTTCCTATCAAGACAACGCAAAGCTTTGTTAGACAAATCAACATTAGTAAAAGTTTTATCAAGGGCGACCAAATGATTTATAACATGAATAAAATGTTTTTTGCATATTACATATAGATTCATTAGGAAGCATGTGAAATAACTCGTAATCATGCGTAAGCGCATTTAGTCTAGCGCGCTTTACCTAACCGCAGCCAAGGTATCGCTCTTTATCACAAGACCTCCAAGTCTTTGTGTAAAGAACACCTTACCTAACCGCAGCTAGGATTTTCTCAATCCTTGAATTACGATGCTTTGAGTTATGAATGAGTACTTAATACTCGGATATTATAATAAAGATCAAAGACTAAAACCTAAGCAAGAACTCACAAGACTTGCTAGTCTTATATGAATGTACATGCAAGAGGTTTTTGAAATTATGCAATCATAAAAAAAAAACTATCTCTTTTTCTTTTCAAGAAACACAAGAATGATGCAAGAAAGCTTTTCAAAGAACATGCAATGTGAATATGAAACTTAAAGCCTTAGCATGATCTAATCTTTCTCCTAATTCAACATGCAATATTTTCTCCTTGATATTGTGACGCCCCAAAAATTACTCCAAAAAAATTTTGCTCATAAATGAGTATTTATTTTTTAATAATGATGCCATATAAAATTTATTTCCTTATATTCATTTCATTTTTGGAATATCACTTTAAGTAACATACAATATGAAAAATCAAAAACACCATTACCTAAAGGTAATAAAAATATAACTCAATATAACTTTGAATCATACTTCATTAGAATATCATGAAATGTTGGTACAAAGTACAAGGCGGAACCTAATCGACGCCCAAATAAAACTACTCCAAAATAAATACCCTACACTACTCCATGCCCCCTCCTGGGATATCAAAAAGCGGTAACTCTGAATCTTGGCCGAGCGATCCATCTGAACAAAACGCGAATAGAAGACAAATAGAAAGAAGGGGGAGTAAGACATCTAATGAATATTACTCATTGACAATGTAGAATTACACGAAATATCACATCTAGACAGACACGCATAATAAACACAATATATACATCATATATAAAAATGCACAATGATGAATGACGTTATAATCTCAGATTATGAGGATCAAAATCCAAAATCTCAATGTATGAATGTTATGCTTGTTTCATCCATCCTTTCACCAATATCCTCCTAATATACTATTCGGAAATAACCAAGAGTATAGGTCCCACAACAAGCCGATTTGAATGCACCAAAATTATTCCTCGCAAGAATATATGATCGATTTGTTCCAAAGAACTGTCCATTTCAGGATGGTGTCGTATCAAACACTTTTTGGGTATCCCTCTCATTGATCTTGATTGCAAAGAGGGGTTGTCAGATATCGTCAAGTTTACGTTGTGAGAACTGTCTGATCCAACAGAATACCTCATCTAGGAATACAAGGGACTCGTCTCACCTAGACTCACCCTCAAGACTTTACTGATGAACCACTGCCATCGTCGTCCCTTTCAACATCTCGGGGCTCGTTCGTCTCCCATAAATTTCCTCTCCACTACTTCATTATCCATAATGAGTATGCACACTAACCGAGGTTAGACGATTAAATCTTTTAATCATTATTTTATATGATTGGCCCAACCTAAGACATCTCCCAGAGGAATGCTTCTTGTGGGACCCGATCTTACGTCAACACGTAAATAGAGGAATAACATCCTACCACTGCGAACCATCGTTGAATCACCCTGGACGACCACATGGCCCAGCCTCTTACGGTCATACGACCTCGCTACTTTGTATCATGTAATTTTTTTAGGGCATCGCCCTAATCACAACATCACAGTCGGAAACCTTACCCTAAATAGGCGCAAGAACAAAGGTACTTGAATAAGTTTATCGATTTTGGGCACCAGGTTCAATCATCTGAGTCACGGTCCTTCCCAAGGGTAAATTCACTTCACACCGGACCTAGGACTATTTCCTAAGCAATCAAACAATCGCAATTTGTCAAAAATATTGTTTGTCTTTCGCCCAAGTGAGAGACTGTCGCTCAAGCGACCAATTCATCAAAACATACTCAATTTCCTGCATGGCTATCGCTCGAGTGAGGGGACTGTGGCTCAAGCTAAAAATCCACCAAAAACATGTCAAAATACCTGTCTGGACTTTCCCGGGTGAGGTACGGTTGCCCGAGCGCCAAAAACGGTAAAAACATGGTTCAATACTTTAATCCATTTTATGAACTCAACGACTTTAAGATTCATATTTTTGAACCATCCTTTATCATCGCAAGTCTTGTTCCCGATATCCAACATTTTCCAAGATAAGTTTTTAATAAAGTTTACACTTTTAGCACCTCATAGATTTATATTTTCATGTAGACTTTGTAAGTCATACTTCACCATTTTAAGTTAAGTTTCTTAATCCAAATCTACACTTTTAAATCCATATCTGCCAAGTTGATCTTACCACTTTAAAGTAAGTCATCTTAAGTAGATTCCATATTTTGTATAATAGGTTTTCATGGTCATTTCAACACATTCTTGATAGTGTTGATCTCACACTGAAACAACGTTTAAATCAACATTTCTTAAGTTACACTTACCACTTTAAAGTAAGCTTACCTTATCAATGTTCATCTTATAACAAATCAACCATCCTTTACTTCATAACACTTTAAGTTTATAAACTCAGGACTTTTATAAGTCATATTTTATTCCAAATCATTACTTGAACTTGGAAGTCAAAGAATATCATTTACTAACCAACTTTTAACTCATAATATTCTAAAACAACACTTATTCACAAAACTCATCCATAAACATTTTGGATTTCAAAGTTAGAAACTAAACTTTTCCTAAACACATATAGGCCATGATTTAGACCTAATGCTAAGGAAAGCTTTGCTCTTTCAACTTATCATTAAAAATTTTAAAGGTTCCT
>NW_017727405.1:0-21170 GCF_001865875.1 Lupinus angustifolius | reverse complement strand
ATTATATAACAAATGCCTACCTTTTTGTGGGAATTCGCCATGTGAGGATGAGACTAGTGTGTGGTACTTGGGTAACTCTTGGACACTTGACAGCATGTGAGTGGATGAGGAGATGATGGTGTGAAGAGTCTGGACACGTGGCGTGTCCGTGTTGGATGGCTGAGGAGGGTGCACAGAAGGTTCTGTGCACACGGCTGCACTAGAACCCGTGTTCCAGTGGGTGTAGTGATCCCGTATGGCACAGTGTACTGTAACTGTGACATTTTTCTTGGTCTGATTGGCTGGATTTCTGGTCAACGTGAAGGAGTGGAAAGTAAGCAGATCTGACTGCTGTGATTCAATGTCTACACAAGTGCATGGGAATGGCATGGATCTGCCTGCACTGGATCGCTCTAAAAGTAAAAGATAGTCTTTTCTCTCTCTTAGTGTAGGTGACTTTTTTGTGTCCCCCTTTTATGTTCACTATAGGCTCTATTTATAGCGAACTTTCAACCACCGAATCCTAACATTTAGGTTAACAAAATTTCAAATTTAAATAAATTTAATCTCTTAATTTTAGGGATCTTAACAGATTGGTTTGACTCTATCTTTTCATATTATTTAAATAATTTTCTGTTATTCCTTTTTCAAATTTAAATTAGGTTGTTAGTATATTTAATTATTTAACTTATTTAAATTATTTCGAAAATTTTATAAAAACATGGACAAAAATAAATTTAATTATTTCCTATACATTAAAAATTTCGAAAAATTAAAATAAATAAAAAAAACGTTTTTTTAAATTTAAATTAGTTTTGAAAATTTTGGTCAACCTAACCACTTAAAATCAATATTAATTTATCATTATTTTGAATTTTCAGTTAACCTAATCACTTGGATTTAGGAACTTCATTTGTTTATTATTTTTCGAATTTATAGTTAACCTAATCATTAGATTTAGGAACTTGATTTTGTTTTGTTTTCTTATATTTAGAAAATTTCGAAAATAATTATAAAAATTTCATAAAAATATCTTAATTATTTTTATTCATCAAATATTAAAATTTTGGAAAATATCAAAATACATAAAATGATTTTTTGGGCTTTTTTCTGGGCCGGACAAAATTGGGTGTTCACAGCTGCCCCTCTTTACTTGTTGCTTACCGGATAGCAAGCAAACCGAGGTTTGAGAGATATCATGGTAAGTAACGAGTAAAGAAGTGAACATTATTTTGTTAAGGCTCAGAAAAGGGCCATTAGGAAAGGTATCAAATTTGATGAATATATTTTATTATTCATGTAATAATCACTTTTACATATTGATTATAATAAAGTATAGAAATATATAATTAAAATTAAAACTCGTTGGGTACTCATAAATATATCTGTCAGAGTACCCGCCAAACCTACTGCCATTCCTACCTTCGACTTTTTTCTTGAAATCTTCTTAGGTAGTTTCAAACGGGAAAACGAAAACATCATTAATTTTGTCAAAAGTTGTATCACATTTATAAAAAAATTTATTAATGAATCTAAATCATTTTGTCTTTGTACTAAATAAAAATATTTTGGTAACAAATTCATTTATTATTCATAGAACTTTAAAAAAAAAACTTTTACAAATAAAATAATGCATTAGTCTATTAGTCTAATGATTTAGATTCATTTGTTGTTCATTTTCTCTTTTGTAGTCAATAATGCTTTTCTTTTGATTCTATTTGTAAGAGTTTTTTCTCAATTAACAAAATATTGGTCTAATAGTATTAGGTCTTATTAAATTTTAGATAGACAAAAAATTCAATGATTTAATTCTTGTAAGCGACACTAGTTGGAAGAGACAATCATACACCGAAAATGAATTACTTCATTACCTATGATGAGACAAAAATATCTTATAAAAAAGAGTTATGATAATAATTATAACTTAGAGTGACTTATATTATTTAAGGATTTATGTTAGGTAAGGAGAGAAAAAGGAAGACACCTTCGATTATCTGAATGTTTTGAGTGGTTAGGTAAGAAAAAAATTAAACAACTTTCTAGATAATAATGATGCGACTTCTCGCTGTAATGTTATAAAAACAAGACCTACAATGTGAACTACATTTCTTATAAACGATTCTATAAAAGATCAAACTAAAGATCATTAACAAAGGAAAAAGATAATTATCCCAAAAAATGGGGAACACAAGAATGAAAGGGAGTGAAATTGAGTGCCTATACTTTTTAGTTTTTACTACCTCCGTTCCTTTTCCTTTATTAGGACTAGCGTGTTGACATGCACTATCGTGCCTGTCAACTCGCTTTCCTATCGTTTGTAATGTATAGTTTGTATGTTATAAATTCAAATATAATTTTTTGCGCTAAATTTACGGTTGAATTTATTCAACTGGTCTAATATTCAATTTTTTAAATATACTTTTAAAATAAGTAGATAATAAGGATAAAATAAGAAAATAATATTATATTGTTTTTTGGTAGAAAAAAAATATTGAGGACAAAATAGGCACAATAAATAATATAATTAATAAGTATTGCTTTTTAAATTAATATATGAGATATGATTCACTTATTTCAAGAGTAAGTTTAAAAAATATACTTTATATCATAGTCATCCATTTTAGAGGAATATAATGGTTCAAACCTACTTATTAATTCAAACAATTGGATTTATCTCGAATATAATGGACCATTATAAACAAAATATTGGAGTAAGTGAATCCCCATCTTAATATATTATTTACCTTAGAGCGAGTAAATAACACTGACATCACTTAAGTTTTAGTGAATTACACAAATCACTCATCATTTTTTGTATCTGTATAAACCACACCTAATTTTTATATATACATTATACTAATTAACCATGTAGAGGAGATGATTGTAAATTTGTAATCTTTTAAATAAAAAAGGTAATAAGTGTCATTATGTTAAGAGAATAAAGTATCGCTTTATATCACTACATATGGTATCTACTTGAAACACTAAAATCATGACATATGCCCTTTTTTTGTAGTTTTTAGAAATATTTTTGTAAAAATGTTAAATATGGCACATGTTATAATTTAAGTGTTTTGAGTAGATAACTTATCTACTGATATGAGGCGATACTTTATTCTCTTAAGTTAAATATCGAAGAGTGTTAATGTAATTTACTTTTAATTAATTAATTATATATTAATCAGAATAAATTGATCATTTATAAATTTGTATATCGAATGTGATTATTAAATTAAATAACTTTTTTCGTGTGTTTATTTAAGCAATATCTCATTAGAATTGTAGATATGTTTTGTAACGATTCAAAATGAGTTTTTTATAATTTATTTTGTTTTGCTTCCCTTTGTATTATGTGTCACTTAGCATTTAGGAAATGGTGATGACATAAGTTTTGACATATGTGATATTGTTAAGTATGAAAATTATAATTTCTTATAACTTAATGGAGAAACTAAAATTCAACTATCGTTAAACCAAGGAACAAGCTCTCTCCTCCTTTATTATTATCTTAAATATTTTCATAAAGTATCAATCCTATAAAATAATAAATATTTGAATAAAAAATAAAATCAAACAGTTTATATTTCCTAATAATGATACATTAATATAAAGTTACATCATTTCGATATTATCTACAATACTATAAGTTTTTATATAAAATGCGATTTTTTTTATTTGATTTTGAGTTGTCTACCCTATCCTTTTCATCTCCAATAAATGACAAAATAAAGATAATAAAATGATGATTTGTGCACTACTTTTTGTTTAAAACTTTAAATTATTTCTCGTCATTTCCTTATATCATTAACAACAACTAGTTTAAGTGTTGAGTATAAAATAAAGCATATTTTATTGACTTTAAGTTTATGGGCACTTATGAACAGCAATTTATTTTACAAATAAATATATGCGCTAATGACAATTAACGGTCATAGAGAATGAATAATGTAACTTTATTTAATCTCACACAAGATTTGCATAAAATTAGCTATATTATGGAAACAATTTGAAATAGTATAAGAGTAATGTCTTTTTTTATTTCATAATTAAATTCTATTGCAAATTACAAAGGATCAAGTTATCATAGCTAATGTCTTATTAATTAATTAGTTAAGAGCAAATTACACCAACACTATATGAAATTTTATGACACTCATCTTTCTTACGAGGTAGTTAGTGTGATGTACATATATAAATTAGAGGAAATTTATATAGGTTTAAAACATATTAGGACAATTTATATAATTTCATTAAAACTTGAAGATATGAGTGCATTTTACCTTTTTTACCTAATTTATCCTTATGATTATATTGTCTTCCCTAATTATTATAATTCATTAGTTAAAAAGAAGTTAGAAACATAGCTGTGAAAACCATATTGTTAGGTTGAATTGCAAAACCCTTGAATTAGTTTTATAGTACAAGAATTATATATCTTTTATAATTATATCAGTTAAAATTGGTTAAAATTTGTTATACTAGATAATTTTCATTTCAAATGTATTAGTCATATAAATTGGTTTTCATTTAAAATTACATATTTTTTATGAAAGTTACTTAACTTTTACTAAATATTGTTTTGGATGATCAAACCTATAACCGCTACCTTTGTTTGAGTGAAGAACGACTCTAATACTAGAGAGTCTAATACTTGGTAGAAATGTTGACATCTGACATCATTTTTTAGGGTCCATATTTGTTATAATTTAAAAATCAAAACGTATAGAATTCTCATTCATTCCTCTCTCATTTTAGTACTGGATGGTCCAACAATGAAGGGAATATAAATTTCCTTTCTCTATACTTTAAAATATATATACCATAAAGTCACACATTTTATTTTAACAGATTGTGTAAGTAATTTCAATATTGATATTAATATAGTTTAATAAGTGAAACATTGGTTGAATGGTTGTATTATCATACTATTACCTTCAATAATTTTATGATGGATACCTAATTAATAACACATTTAGAAACAATAATTATAAATAATATAATAAAAAATTTCGAATTTTTCACTTAAGTAGTGATGACTTTTTTTTTGTTGCTAAAAAGATATATAAAAAATGAATGAAGGTTAATATGTAGTATTAGTGAGATGTTTGCCAAGGTGATGACCAACGCTTTTTCCGGAAATAGGGGTAATATCGAAATATATATGCAGGTGGGATACGGATTCTTTTGAGCATTTGAGAGTCCATATCGTTCGGTAGGGATGACAAAAAAACTTGTACTCATGTGTACCTGCAGGTAAAACCCGTACGGACACGGAGTACGTGTCACAATTGGGTACTTGCGAGTATTATAAACGAGTTTTTAAAAATACTCATAGTACAGTACCCGTACCTGCACATATCCGTTATTTATATGATTAATATATTATATTTAATTAAAATAAAAAATACATTATTCTAACATTTATTACACTATGTATATTTTTTCTCTTTACTTTGTTTACATACATATTTTATTGAGTTTGGTGGTGAAACACCCTACAAATATTATTACATGTATAGAAAGTATAGAAACACATATTATTACATGTGTAGAAACACACATGTTTTACAAAGAAAATATATACTTTTTGTTAAAGAAATGAGAACAAAAAATCACACATATAGAAAACACTAATAAATTTAGCATTTTTGCCAAATATTCAATCAAAATGTACAAAAATAATTATGTTTTATCTTATTTGAAACACAATAGAAATAAAAATTTAAAAATTTATTTATAATAGAGGAAACCTGCGGGTACCCGCTCGGGTATGAGTATTACTCTTCTATTTTGAAACGAGTAGCAGGTAGCTACTACCCGTATCTGCCTAAAAACCGAACCCGTGGGTACCCGCCCGAACCGAACCCGAATTTAATGGGGAAAACCCAATGTGATTGGGTTCGGGTTTTACCCGGGTTTAAATTTCGGGTTTGGGTTTGGTATAGCAAATACCCTAACCCGAACCCGCCCCAAAGTAAGGTAATTCAATTTAAAATTGAAATTTCTATCATTTGCCAATTGTTTTTAATTTTTATTTTACTTTACATACTATTGGATCTTCAAACATAAAAGAAATAAAATAATGCAAGAGAAAATAGAAATGTTAGAGAAAAATTACACGAAAATAATATCATATTTTACTTAATACTTTATCATTTTCGGGTTTTTTTTCGGGTTCGGGTTACCCGAAACCCAACGGGTTTGGGGATGGTATTTTTAATTTTAACCCCGTTGAGTTTGGGTTTGGGTTCGGGTTTTTAATTTCGGGTTTGGGTTTGGGTATGTACAAACCCGACCCCGACCCACCCCGTTGCCATTCCTAATCCCTATCGTCGAGCACAGTATTGGATAGAGACTATTACACGTGGTAAAAAATATACTTAAGTATAGTTTTGGAATTAAGGGAATAAAAAAAACTAAAATATAACTTAATTTATTAAACATATATTAAGTGCTCAACCCCCATAGTCATTCAGAAATTATTAGATGGTACTCATCCGAATCAATAATCTTGGATCATTGGTCCAAGATTATTCTTGGTTGGTTCCAATAATTTCTCCTACTCACCGCGCACGTTCATATTTATAATGGCTTTAGTTGTGTAAAACCACCTTTACCTGTCGTATGGAAATAACGTGTGTGTATATAAGATCAACATGCAACAAATCTGTTGCATATACGAATTACAAACTCTCACTAGAATAGGGGAGTGGGGAACAATATTACATATCCGAATTACAAGAAGAGTGTAGTAACTTTTGTGGACAAGGTGCGTGATGCAATAGGAAAGGTGGTGGGGAGGTTTGAGAAGTTTTGTGATTTTGGATATATATCCAAAATATCTTGGTGCATACATGTGATCAAAAGGCAAATTTTTTGCTTACAATACAATCTAATTTTATTAGAAATCCGTTAGTTTCAATGGCCCTACTTGTGATAGATAGCTTATTGAAGTGACTGCATACTAGCAAATTATCAAAAGAGATTAATGAAATGATTCCCAAAGACTCCACCTTCACACAAACTAATAAAGTATCTGGAATGAATATATAAATTATCTTCTTATATTCACTAAAATCATGACATGTATATAATGTCATACTTTTACTAGTTGAAGATAAGTTATCTCCCAGTATAAGGAGATGTTGGTCTAATGATGTAAAACTTTATTAAATTCTAAGATGATCAAAATATCAAGTGTTCGATTCCTGAGAACGAAACTTATTAGGAGGAACCACACAACCCAGATGGGATTAGTTCCTTAGGATATTATTGGTAATATAAAAATATATATAATTATTATTATAAAGATAATAATATAATGCCTATAGAAAAATTAATTCAAAACCTCCTTCTAAGACAAACTTTAGAGGATTGTTGGTGTAGTCATGTTGTATTCATGCAATGCTAAACGTTAAAATTCACATCATAACAAATAATTATGGGAGAGGAATAACCAAAACTTCTCCACCCTAGAAAATGGTGAGAACTATTATTGCCGCAATATTTGTTTTTTTTAACCAGAAAACAAGCCATATTTTCTTATATTCAAAATACATAATATCATATACATACTATGGGTGAATTTATAATAGCTCCAGCGTTTCTTCTCAGTAAGCTAGCTTTTGAGATAAAATTAGATATTTTTATTCCAACATAATATTAAAAGTCTACTCAATCTTAGGCCACGTGTATATTTTCATTAATGCATAAGGTATCATCCTAGCTAGTTTTATGGTAGGGTTAAGCTCCATTATTACATGAGAGTTTTATTCTTCCTTTGAAAATGATAGTGTTAACTTAAAAAAACAAAGTGAATAAAATATTTTTTCATACTTCCACACAATGTTTGTCATGTATCTTATTTCTCTTCATTTGAACTTTTCATTTTAAAATATATTATAAAAGAAAAAACAAAACACATGTCAAACATTGTGCAAAGTTAAGGAGATAAATTATCTTATGGCATAAGGAAATATTTTATTCTCAAAATATAATATTATCAATTATGGATGGCCTGTCATTTCCCAAAACACACAAAGGAAGTACTGTATGACTGGATGAACTTGCTAGAGAATTATCGTCATAGCCCAAAATATGCCAAACATGACCTCAATAGAGGTATAGTAGCAACTAGCAATAGACTCGTTCACATGCACATTTTAATAGCTTTCTTTTAAACGTGAAGATGAAATTTTAAGGTCATACAACACATATGTACATATCTTGTTTGGCAGAGAACATGCCTATGCTTCTACATATTTGAGAAATTGACAAAGTAGGATAAGTAAAGAAGAGAAATTTCGAGCATCATTTGATCAATGCATATATCGCACGGTTTAAATAAGGTATTTGCGCTTTTATTGCAGCACTATTTTCACATTGTTTTTTCATATATATACTAACTAATATATCCCTTAGGAATATACATTTTTAGATCCTGTACACGCGTTTGTAGCTATTTTCTCATAGAATATAGTGTGTAGATCCTCTCTGTATTTTTATATGCTTAAGTCCCCAATTTTTGTCCACCTCAAATTGATTCAAATTTGAATTAATAGTTTATCTTTTTTATACTACTAATGATATTTTCTTACCCTTTTAGAAAATGAATCTCTTTTGGGATGCGTGACTATCCATCTCAATAAGTGTTGCATACAAAAATCAAATTTTTGACCTTTTAGTTATTCTAAGGATCTAACAAACCTTAGACCACTAGACCAATATTTTATTAGTGAATAAATAGCCAATATGATCTCATAGTATACCTACTGTTTATTTTAGTGTATGATAATTGTAAATTATATATCGTTTTAGTCACTAATAGTTTAGTCACCCTTTATTTTAGTTCATAATAGATAAAAATTATCTTTTTAGTCCTTAAAGGTGTTTGATGACACTGAGCAAGTCTCTTATTGTGTTTGATGTCACTTAGTTAAACATTCTCACAAACTAAAATCTAATTTTATCTCCAAAGGACTAAAATGAAAGGTGACTACACATTTAGAAACTAAAAATATAACTCATATATCATATCAGGGACTAAAGTGAAAGTTAACTACACTATCACAGACCAAAATATCTATTTACTCAGTTAAATTTGCTCTAATAAGGAACTAATTTAGGAGTATATAGCTTGAATAAACTCCACTTATTCAAGGATGTACTATTAAAGTGTTATTTCAGGAAAAAAATTGGGATTTATATATTAAATACATGATAAATATTCAACTATGAAAAATGATATAATATCCTTGTAATAAATTAGTGGAAAAAGCCTCAAGACAATAGTAAAGTTACACAACTTTCATAAAATTGATATAGACAGTGACGAATTTACCTAAATAATAGGGGGGGCACGCCCCAAAATGTTTTAAGTTATTTTGTTAGGTTGAAAATGATATATTTTTTTACTATATTATTCTATTAATCCTTCTGTTAATAAGAAAATGACATGTGTCACAATAATATACTTTATTTATTAATAATTGATTTACAAGTAATTTGTGTTACTTTTTTTTAGAGGTTGGAGGATTAATATGATCATTTAGTAAGAGGATATATTAATCCTCTTTATTATATATATATATATATATATATATATATATATATATATGCAATGTTGTTCTTGTTGTATAAATAAAATGTAAAAGAAAAATTGTGCTTTGTAATTTCCGTATCCTATAATTTTTAGCCTAAATTTTTGTCGTATAATTTTATTTTTCAAACCCCAAAATCAGAAAAGCCTATCTCTAGTCCTGTCCTGCTTATTCTAGATCCTTTCTTGTACAGGAGGGTATAATATTAGATAAATATGTTAACATGTCACATAAGTAAAATTTTAAGGATCTAAATTTATATTTATTTCTAAATTGAATAATTATAAATTATTTATCCCTCTCACATTTAACTACTGAACGACACAATAATGAAGAGAATCTCCATCCCCCATAGCCTTTACCGGTTCACAATATAACTTTTATACTAAAAAGTAATCTTGGCATTGGCAAGTACTTAACATAAAATTAGGTATTGGGTATTACTTATGTAATAGATTGTTTTAATAGTATTGAAATCGAAAAAAAAAAATAAGTCAGTATCTCCAAATTAAGAAATATCATATTAGACAATGCAAATTTGTGTTGGTCATGTTTCTTTGTTTTATATTTTTATTGGTGTGGAATGGTATTATAATAAAAAAAATTATATGATTTACTCTTTGTAAGGGTTGGGTGTCCAGTGTCCTTTTACTCACATAATCACATTAGTAATGCATATATTTTATTATTTGTTTATAAAAATCTACTATATTTTTAATTATATATATATAGATATATATTTATTGCCCCGTAGCCTGAAATTTTTGGATTGGATATTGGATATGCTGCCATTTCAAAGCAAAAATAAAGACAGACATTTTCTTTTTAAAGGAGATGGGAAAGAGAGAGCAACCTTAAAAATAAAGGTCTAGTTGTTGTACATTTACCATGTAATACTACTCAACCGGAAAGATGGCTCCAAACTCGTTGTAATAATCTAATCCAGTATGAGTAACCAAAGTTAGAAATAGTAACAATAATTATTCATGGACCATCTTCTAAATGTATATATAACCTTTTGAGATAATGCATAATTCTTACTTTATTGTATAGTGTGTACACTTCATGTGTTTAGTTAGTATTTTTTGGAATCATTCTATTCTAGAACTCCCATCTTTGCACCCTAAATTTTCATAGCTTTTACACTTACAAAGAAATCCAGCAATGCTAACGAAATAATATACGTACCCACCACCCTCAAAACCTTATATAATGGTTTCTCACCTCACTTCTTAGTCTCACACTCACACCCACTTTGCATGTTCCCTTTCTTCTCTCCTTTATGGTCCCCTCTCACTTTGTGATATTGTAATTAATTAAGTAGTGTGTGAGAAAAAAAGACACCCACTTTTACATTGTGTTTCTCTCAATTATACATCTCAAAACACATAAGGAAACAAGGAAAGGAAAGCTAATAAAATTTGAGATGGTTGTGGAGGAGAAATCCCAAAAGACACACACATACCCGACAACTTCTGAGGTACAAGGCCTTACAACAACAAAAACAATTCCTTTCAGAAGCTTCTACTTCTTCATTGATTTTCAATTGTTTCACTTATTCTTCATATAGAATATAGTTATATTATATTATATTATATTTGTTACAGGTAGTGGAAGAGATAAAGAGAATGGGAGACATAGGTTTACCAATAGCAGCAATGGGTGTTGTGGGTTATCTGAAAAACATGATATTAGTTGTGTGCATGGGAAGGTTGGGAAGCATGGAGTTAGCTGGTGGTGCTTTGGCCATAGGCTTCACTAACATTACTGGTTACTCTGTCTTATCAGGTGCATGTTTTTGCATTACTTTACTACTAAATTAGTTATACTTGCTAATTGCTTTTTCATAAAATAAAATAAGCATGTAAATATGGAGGAACACTTCTTAAAAAGGGAATTTTCTCAGTTTACTTTTAAAAATTCTTAAACATTGACTAAATTGTCTTTGATTAGAATTAAAACATCCCTAAGATATTATAAAAAAATATTTCAGATTTTTAATTTTTTGCTACCAAATATGTTTTTGCGTTTTTAGTAATTAATTTGAGTCTTAATTTTTTTAATATTCTTTATCACTGTTTGGAAGTCACGTATGACTCATTAAATAATGAGTTTAGTGGGTCCAAATAAAATCTATAAATAATTGCATATGGATTAAATTAAAAAAGGGAAGTATGTTATTAAATAAATAGTTATTGAGAACAATATCAAGAAGAATACGTCATTTCTAATTAATTTTTTTTAAACATCTCATATTATCCATGTCTGGTGAAGATGATAAAACCAATATTGTATAATGGTGAAAAGGGTTATATCATTAATTGATGAACTACTATTTGATTTATAGCAAATTAGATTAATAAAAACTCTTTTCTTAAATAGATCAGACCTAAATATTAAAAAAAATATTTAGTTTAACTTGTTATACTTTAGACATCTAAAATATTTATTGAGTCTAAGATGTCAACCTATTAAATTATATTATATAATAATACTTATACTATATTATTTTAATATAAGTAATATTATTATATATAAATTTTTAATTTCATTGTTAGACTTAAATTAACCTAGTAAAAAGTAGCATATTAGCATATTTAAATATATGCATATTAAGACACCTTTAATTAGTTTAACATATCCTATTTTTAAATATGTAAGGTCTATGCTTTAGAATATTTATTAAACAAATACACCCAAGCTCCTTTAAGGTAAGGCCTGACTTCACATATTTCCACCTATTTGTATCTATCTTACCATATTACTTAGTTCAACTTGTAAACATATCCACATGATACAATTAGACCTGTCAAAAATAAAAAATATCACACAAATCAATATTTTTCAAAATAATAGGAACATTGAACCTCAGTTTTTTTAACATAGTTAACCAATGAACATTTTAATAATTAACTTTTGTATTTCAAATAATAATATTTATATTTTATAAATTTATTGTATTTATTAAAAGTTATTAACTAGTATTATTTTGATTAATAAAGTATTAGTTGAACTATTATACAATCATATCATAATCGATAGGATACTAATAATATTCCATAAAACTTTGAAAAAACAACATAAATAAGATGACATGCTTTTTATTTGTTTGTATAACAAATTTATCAATTATTAAGGTAATAATTTAATGTATCTATTATCGAATATCCAGTTACAAACCCTACGCACTTTCCGAATTTATGTTCATTATCATACGTCAGAATTTCAATTGGGGACAACATTTTTGACAATTTTTATATTTTAATGAGAAAGATAGACTAATAAACAAAGAACTGGATCTTCTGTCCCAAAATCTTTTCATCCTTATGTCTCAAATCAATCATATCTCATAAAATCACATAAAAATATTATGTTATTTTTTAATTTTATTTTCTAGTATATGTCAAATTTCTATTGGATTAAGACACAATGTAACATAAAAAAGTAGGACAGTGATTAAAAGAATAACAATCTCCTTTGTCCTCCTAAATTTCCACACAAACTTTGACCACTTATGTTTTAGGAAAGGAAAATAGAGATGGAAATGCAACTAAAGATAGGAAAATTATGGATATCTCATTTTCTTTCTTAAACTAAATGTAAAAACTTGATGTAGAAGTTAAACAACAACAAATTACAAAAGTAAACTAAGCTAATTTTTCTTTATCTCAAATATAATCTAAAACCAATCATGCTGCAGGTCTAGCTATGGGTATGGAACCTCTCTGCACCCAAGCCATTGGTTCACGAAACTTCTCCTTAGTCTCTCTCACACTACAAAGGACAATCTTCATGTTATTGCTAACATCATTGCCCATTTGTCTCTGGTGGCTCAAACTTGAACCTTTCATGCTTTGTCTTCATCAAAACCCGGACATAACTCGAGTGGCTAGCATCTATTGCCGCTTCTCGGTCCCTGATCTCATAGCAAATAGCTTTCTTCACCCTATTAGAATCTATTTACGTAGCAAAGGGACAACTTGGCCACTATTATGGTGCACTTTGCTTTCAATTATCATACACATCCCAATGCTAATTTCTTTCACATTCAAACTTCATCTTGGTGTACCCGGTATTGCTATTTCATCTTTTGTTGCCAACTTCAACACCCTTTTCTTCCTTCTATCATACATGTTCTACACGAACATCTCAAATAAGGACTCACTTTATATCCCATTATTAAAAATATCTTGTCCCTTGTCACAACCACAAAATTTCACTAGTGGTAATAATAACAATAATGTTACTACTACTGCTACTACACTAGGCAAAGAATGGGGTATGCTAATAAAATTTTCTATACAAAGTTGCCTAGGTGTTTGCTTGGAATGGTGGTGGTATGAGTTCATGACCATTCTAGCTGGCTATCTTCATAATCCTCGAGTTGCTCTAGCCTCCGCGGGCATAGTGATACAAACTACATCACTTATGTACACTTTGCCAATGGCACTAAGTGCATCGGTTTCAACTAGGGTTGGCAATGAACTCGGTGCAGGTCAACCCGAAAGGGCAACCTTATCAAGTATAGTAGCCATAGGAATGGCGCTTACAAGCTCAATATTGGGTTTGTTATGGATCACATTAGGGAAGAACAAATGGGGGAGAGTTTTCACAAGTGATAGTGAAGTGTTAGAGATGACAATGGCTGTGTTACCTATAATTGGATTGTGTGAGGTAGCAAATTGTCCACAAACCACAAGTTGTGGAATTCTTAGAGGAAGTGCTAGGCCTGGTGTTGGGGCATGTATAAACTTTTACTCATTTTACTTAGTTGGAGCTCCATTGGCAATAGTGTTAGCCTTTGTCTTAAAATTAGGGTTGGTGGGTCTTTGTTATGGGTTGCTTGCAGCACAAATAGCATGTGTGGTCTCAATTATAGTTGTAGTATATAACACAGATTGGAAAAGGGAGTCATTGAAGGCAAAAGGCTTGGTGGGAAAGAGTTCAATATCATGTGACACATTAGTAGCACATGGAGACCAAACAGTCAAATGTGAAGAATGTGTTGTCTTTCTCAATGAGAACAACTCCCAAAAGTGATGTTACACGCTAGTACATACTTGTGTGGAAGGTAGTACATATATATTTGGACCAGAAATCATGGTGCTGCTAGAAGACAAATTAAAGATCAAATGAGTCAATGACTAATACACTTCAATTTATAATTTTTGTTGTGATTATGATTGTGTAAATGTGTTTACATAACTCGTATTTGGTTTGTATATTTTTTTTCCTTGCTGGCTTTACGTGTAAGGTCTAGTGACCATAAGAAGCTACTTGTTGCCATTGTTTACAAATTGTGATAGTAAGGGTTTAAATATCATTATGCCGTCACGAGAAAATCAAAATTCTGCGATCAATGTTGTTATAGTAATCTTATACAAAACTATTTCTCATTCAAACACATGGTAATCATATAAAATTATGAAAAAAATTAAATTATCAACTTTTAAAAAAAAAAATTATTAAAAAAAATAGAAAAACTACCTGCTATTACTTTGTATCGCAGTAATGATAGAAATACTATTTAATATTCAATATGCCATCACATACAAATATTCTTCTACATATTAACAAAAGCTATATATTTACTCACTATTATAGTAAGAATTGATAGTTAGAAACAAAATCTATATCTATACTAATAACTTTTGTTTTCAACTTATACTATACAACTTACAAATTGAAAATAAATTTCAGTGAATAAACACTCAAATCATCATCTACTAAGACTAAATTTGTCATCTTTTAAAAGGAGTATGATTATGCTGAAATGTTCTTTAGGGAACCAACTAATAAGACCCTTGATGTATTTATTATCCCAAAATAAAACTTAAAATTAATTAATATTTTAAGGTCGAAATAAAATTAAATCATATATCTTAGAATTAGTTTAGTTGGTGAAGCTATGAAACATAAAATGAGTATTTGGGCTCAAGCCTTCAAAAGTAAGCTCCAACCATTTCTCAATGATTTTCCATTTTCTTCATATCCTTGTTGTAAGAACCTATTTTTGATAACAAAAAATGACACAATATGCTAATCTAAAAATTTACACAATCATTAATAATATTTTTGTAAAAAAATATCTTTAAATTCATTAAATATACTGTAAAGATATATTGAATTTTTATAATGACATTGAACATTAAATTAAGAGGGTAGAACATAGTCCACAAGTCAATTGAAACTGAATATAAATTCTTTAAATAATTTATACGATAAAAAGAATTTATAAAAATTTCAAGTGTATGATCGTGTGACAATGAGTGTTCAACGTCATTCAAATTCGTATTCCATATACATATCACCTAAAAATGTCAAAAACTCAAACGTAAAAACAAAAAAATCTCACTAATACTATTTTAAAAACTTTAACTATAACATTTATAGCCATGAGTAGGGAAAATCTTCATAAGGAATAGCATATGACAGTAATGTATAATGTACATTTTTTGGGTACATTAATCCATAATATATTTCATCACTTTAAAATATAATATAATTATTTTTAGCATACAGATCAGTCACCGTGACAACATAATCAAATTGTATTTGTAGTATTAAATATCTTGAACCATCATTCCATCATTAAAAGCACAAACAACAATTCTATCTTTGTAGGTGCTTACCCTTTGGCACATCGAGTTCATATGAATGTCTTATCTTGTTTCTAGGAATGAATTCATTATTCATGCAACTAAGAATTTGTTTACCTATACCCATAGTCCCAGTTGCGGATCTTAACCATAATTTCAATAGGTGCAGGTTTATAATATACAAAAAAATAAAACTTGAAATCATTAAAAACATATAAAATTTAATCTCTTCCAAGGTGCATATTTTATATTCTGACTACTACATATATTTATCCCTCCCAAAACTTAATGAATCAAAATTTCTACGGTAAATCTTATAATTGATTTTATGAATGATGAGTCCAATTGAATCTTATAATATACATAACTAATACTTAAAACTCAAGAAAATTATTGAACTATAAAAAATTGTAGCAAGATAACCAAAACTAAAATCAGAATTGATGTTACGAAATGGTTACCAAGTGGCAATTTTTCTCTGCTAGGGTTTGAGCTCCAATCTTCTTGGAGATTTACTTTCCACCTTTATTGGGGATCCTCTTCTTTTCTTTTTCAGAATGCAATCTACAGAGGCGGTGATCCCGTGGAACTTTCTCGGAGGATGCAAGCACCCCGTTCAACCCTCTCCCCCTCTGGTGAAATCTTTTGCTCAGATCTTAAAAAACTCGTGTGATGTTGCCATTTTACAACTTATGTAACCTTGCATCAATGGGGACACTATTGCCATCAAGATCCCTGAGGATGAATACTAAGTTGGATCACAATAGTGCAAGAACCACCTCCATCGAAGAATAATCGTCTCTAAGGGGGACAAGCCGCTCAAATTTTCTGAGCTAAAGGAGAAGCTTCACTCACTGTGGGGAATGATTGGAAAGTGGTCGATGATTTCTTTGGGGAAAGGATATTATGATTTCTCATTCTCTTCGTTGGAAGACATGAGAAGTGTTTGCTCCATTGGGTCTTGGAGTCTAAGACCTGGTTTTCTAAGGATGTCTTTATGGACACCGTATTTTAATCCAAATGTTCAAAAGCTCTCTCTTGCACAAGTCTGGGTAAAAATCTTCAATCTTCCACAAGAATATTGGAGCCCCAAAATCATTTTCTCAATAGCTGGGGGGATTGGAACCCCTATCTCTTTAGATGATGCAACCTCCAGCAGGTCTTTTGGTCACTTTGCCAAAGTCTTGGTGGAGCTAAATCTCAAGACTAAGTTGCCAAACCAGATCCTGGTGGAAAGAGATGGGTTCGCTTTTTTCGTGCCAATCGAATATGAGAATCTCCCTGACTTCTGTACGGGTTGTCAAGCCATATGACATTTTATAACTAATTGTAGAAGAATAAGAAAGAAAGTTGGTGCTGAGGAAATTCCCAAGGCCCCGGATAGAAAAATGCACACTGAGAAGAAAAGCACAGAGGAGCTTGAAAAGGATTTTTGAATGAATTTGGAAATTGAGGATAACATTAACATTGAGGGTCTATAGAAGGTTGTCAAAACGCCAAGGAGGATAGTACCCCGACAATACAACTTGCAAGGGACCAAACAGATGAGGAGGGGCCTATGGACAAGGTAACCTTGGACATAATACAAGGTCAAAATGATAATTTCATTGTTGAGGAATCAAATAACCTGAGCAATCCAGTGGTAGCAAAGGATATGAGAGTCTTGAGAAGACTCTGGTCGGATGATGAAATAATGGAATAAAAAGGGAAAGGGGAAGATGAAGGGGATAGTTTCACTTCTGTCCTAAGCAAACCCCAAAAGAAAAAAAATGAGAAAGAAATCCAGCAAGGAAATGACATACTTTACCCGCAAGGGTGGAATTTCCAACTCTGGTCAATGAAGGTTATTTACTAGAATTGCAGAGGAATTGGTAACCTTAATACTAGGTTGGATTTGAAAAATCTTTGTTCTACCAATAATTCAGATTTGGTGTTTATTGTTGAGCCGAAAATTTCTTCCTCTATCTTAAACTCAACCTTCTAGAAAGCCTTGAAAATGAAGCTCTTTGTGGTTAATAACAAGAATAATAACCTTCCTAATCTTTGGGGCTGGTGATCCAATGACCTTTCTCCTACTGTGCTTGTTAATTCCAGTCAGCAGATCTCTATTTCAGTTTCTTTACATAACAAAACTTTTAACATTTGTGACGTTTATGCCCATACTAGCTACCTGCAAAGAAGAAGCCATTGGGCTGAAATCCAAACAATTATGCTTGATAATCGTGGTGTCTGGTGCTGCCTTGGGGATTTCAATATGGTTCTGGGTGCTGATGAATGTAGAGGCTCTAGAAACCCACCTAGAATTCCTTCTCGGGAGTTCAAAGCTTTTCTGAATGCTGCTAATTTGGTGCACCTATCAACTATAGGTGCTATGTTTACTTGGACCAATAAAAGAAGAGGGTTTGCTCTAGTGGAGAAAAGGCTTGGCATGGTCTTTTGTAATGAAAATTGGTTGAGTCTTTGGCATCAGATTGCTTGTTGCTCTTTACCTAGGATTCAATCTGATCATCATCCTAAATTTGAACTAATAAAGTATGATGATTAATTTTCTTAATAAATAGAGTAGTGTCGACCTTCCCTTTTGTGAAACCTTTTTCTGTTAGAAAGTTCGTTAGACGATCATACCATGCGCGAGGCGCTTGCTTTAGGCCATATAGGGCTTTCTTTAATTTGAAAACATGAGAGGGATGTTTGTAGTCTTCAAAACTATGAGGTTTCTCTACAAATACCTCTTCTTGAATATAGCCATTGAGAAATGCGCTCTTGACGTCCATTTGATAAAGCTGAAAATTAAGAGAACAAGCATATGCAAGCAATAGCCTAATAGCTTCAAGTCTAGCAACAGGAGCAAATGTTTCATCAAAATCAATACCTTCTTCCTGATTGTATCCTTGGGCTACTAGTCTAGCTTTGTTTCTAACAATAATACCATTTTCATCAGATTTGTTTCTAAAAACTCAACGGGGTCTTATAACATGCCTATACTTAGGTCTAGGAACAAGTTCCCATACCTCATTTCTTTCAAACTGGTTTAATTCTTCTTGCATAGCAAGAATCCAGTGCTCATCTTCGATTGCATCATCAATCTTAGATGGTTCAATTTGAGAGACAAAAGCCATGTTTAAACATGCATCAAGCATTCTGCATGTAGTTATACCTTTACTCATATCGCTGATGATGTTATCAATAGGATGGTTTCGATGGGTCCTCCATTCTTTAGGCAAGTCTGAGTGGTTATGCTCTTATTGAGAGGATAGATCATCATCCATTCTCAATTCCTCAGTATTGGTTGTAATGTCAACAATAGAAGTTTCTTTGGCAGGAGAACTTGGTAAGTCATCATCATCACAAGATACTACATCCTTTACAACAGGATTAGTTTCATCAAAAGATACATGAACTGATTCTTCCATGGCTAGAATCCTTTTATTGAAGACTGTATAGGTTTTACTTGTGAGAGAATAGCCAAGGAAGATTCCTTCATCAGCTTTTGCATCAAACTTACCCAAGTTGTCCTTACCATTGTTTAAAACAAAACACTTACAGCCAAATACATGTAGATGAGAGATGTTTGGTTTTCTTCCTTTAAAGAGTTCATAGGGGGTTTTCTTAAGAATTGGCCTTATAAGAACTCGATTCGAAACGTAACAAGCAGTGCTAACTGCATCAGCCCAAAAATATTTTGGGAGGTTAGTTTCATTCAACATTGTTCGAGCTAGTTCTTCTAAGGACCTATTCTTTCTCTCTACAACACCATTTTGTTGTGGTATTCTAGGAGCAGAAAAGTTGTGATTGATCCCTAGATCATCACAAAATTCTTCGAAAGAAGAGTTTTGAAATTCTCCCCCATGATCACTTCTTATAGCAGCGATTTTTAAAGATTTTTCATTTTGGACTCTTTTAGCATAAATGCTAAAGGCTTTGAATGCCTCATTCTTATGGACTAAGAATAGAGTCCAAGTGTATCTAGAGAAATCATCTACTATAACTAGAGCATAATAATTTCCACCAAAACTTTTTGTCCTTGAGGGACCAAATAAATCCATGTGAAGCAATTGTAATGGTCTATCAGAAGAAACTATATTCTTTGGTTTAAAAGACGTTTTTGTTTGCTTACCCATTTGACAAGCACTACATAGTTTGTCTTTAACAAACTTCATTTTAGGTAAGCCAACAACCAAGTCTTTCTTAATTAGCTTATTCAAATGTTCCATATGAATGTGAGCTATTCTCCTATGCCAAAGCCATGCATCATTATTATCATTTGCAACTAAACATGTTACAGGTAATGCAGAATTTATGTCAATCATATAAATGTTATTTATTCGCTTACCGACAAGTTTAGAGTTATTAGAATCCTTACTTTTGATGATGCATTTGTCTGGGTAGAATGCCACTTGAAATCCTTTGTCGCATAATTGACTTATGCTTAGAAGGTTATGCTTGAGTCCTTCAACATATAATACTCCTTCTATTGTAGTTGAGGGTGGCTTTCCAATTCTACCAACTCCAAGTATTCTTCCTTTGTTATTGTCACCATATGTGACGTATCCTTTGTCCCTTGGAGTCAGGACAGAGAATTTGCTTTTATCGCCCGTCATATGTTTTGAGCAGCCGCTATCCAGATACCATAAGTTGCAGGCGGCTCTCAAATCTTCCTGCAAAACAGATTACGTTTTATTAGGTATCCAATATTCCTTGGATCCTAAGGGGTTAGTGCCTTTCTCAACCCATTTATATTTTCCTAGGGGTACACCATATCTTCTAATTTGACAAGTATTTGGTGTATGCCCAAGCATTTTACAATATGTACATATGTGTTGATGAGCATGTATCCTAGATTTTTTATGAGTATGGATACTTTCCTTTTCGAAGATTATTTTTCTTTTGACACTTGGTTTCTTAAAATCATGGCTATTAGAATAGCCTAGACCTCTACGGTCTGATAAGTGTCTTTGATCATTTATGATCTTTTCTAAACTCTTTCCACTCT
>NW_017727404.1:0-583 GCF_001865875.1 Lupinus angustifolius | reverse complement strand
GAAATCCTTTGTCACATAATTGACTTATGCTTAGAAGGTTATGCTTGAGTCCTTCAACATATAATACTCCTTTTATTGTGGTTGAGGGTGGCTTTCCAATTCTACCAACTCCAAGTATTCTTCCTTTGTTATTTTCACCATATGTGACGTATCCTTTGTCCCTTTGAGTCAGGACAGAGAATTTGCTTTTATTGCCTGTCATATGTTTTGAGCAGTCGCTATCCAGATACCATAAGTTGCAGGCGGCTCTCAAATCTTCCTGCAAAACAGATTACGTTTTATTAGGTATCCAATATTCCTTGGATCCTAAGGGGTTAGTGCCTTTCTCAACCCATTTATATTTTCCTAGGGGTACACCATATTTTTAAGACTCAATGTTGAAACTTTAGTCTCAAGGGTGATGCAATTTTGGCATGAGGATGATGAAGGTTTATTTCTAAATGTATTTAATTCAGAATTCTGTTTTAGAAATATTTTAGACAATTTGACGTATTCATCATGCAACTCATTGAATGCAGTTTGAAGTTCGGAAGGAGAAAATAAGTTAAAATCATTTACCTCTTCATCATCTGAGTGATGAGAT
>NW_017727403.1:0-22447 GCF_001865875.1 Lupinus angustifolius | reverse complement strand
TATATATACTTAAGAGTTTAGGATAGAAGTACTTACAAAGACTTAATCTAATGTCTTGAAGCTTTATCTTCATTTGTCTTCATAAGTCATCTTCCTTTTCTTCTTTTTGGTGATGTTGGTGTCTTCATCAAAACCGTGTCAAGGTCAGGAGCAAGATCTTATTCACAAAAGGGAGATACCTTCAGCATATGTGTTGTGTGTAAACTTTTAATCATGAATTGAGGGTTCGAAACAATTAAATTCACATATGCAAATTGAATGTGTTATTATTTGTGTGTGACTTATCTGGTGATTGATCTTGTATATGTTATGGATTGTTAGTTATGTGATAAAATGATATATTATGTTCATTAATCTCTATTACTATTCTTTACGGACATTTTCTGCATTCATAACGACTAGAAATGTCATAATTTCAAAGTTTTTTAAAATATTGTTAGTGAGATTTTTATCTCACTATGCTTTAGTTTGAAAGTTTTTTATCTCACTCTTCATTGTGAGAGGATTATCACCTGAATTGTTTATGAATTAATTTTTTATGTATAACTTAATTTAGAGAATTTGTGTTAATTAGTTTAATATGACTTGTGAATTATGCTCTACCATTTAGTTTAGTGCTCACAGTTAATGTAAAAAATAATTGTATCTTTTTAATACATTTTATATAGTATTTAATTGAATTTAAAACGATATTTTTTACTAAGGAGATTATTAATAATTACATTATTTTTAAGCTTCCATACAATGTACAAATTTTTTGTTATAAAAATTAGGGTGTTGCGAGAGGCTCCTCTTGGGGAATAAATAATTGAAAGAATATTTAAGTTTGAAGATTGGCACATTCAATAAATTCATGGGTCATATGGGTCGCATGCCAAGATTAGAATGTTAGATTAAAAAAAGTAGCTTATTGGTAGTGACTCAATAAAATATGTGGTTATAAGTCTATGTGGTCATGAGTTCGAGTCATGAAAACTCCCTTTAGGTGGAATAAATAATGCAAGTGGTATTTAAGTTTGAAGGGTGAGACACTTAACAAATTCATGAGCCTATAAGGGCCACATGTCAAGATTGAAGTGTTACATGATTTAGTTGTGAGACTTTATGTTATAAGTCTATGAGGTCATGAGTTCGAGTCGTAAAAACTCCTTTTAGGTTGAATAAATAATGTTGTGGTATTTATGTTTGAAAGATGGACGCCTAATAGATTCATGAACCTATAAGGGTCACATGTCATGTCAAGATTGAAGTGTTATATAATTTGTTTGGGAGACTTTATGTTAATTTTTAAAATGATTAATGTTTGATTTATAAGTATATTTGCTTTTTATATATTTATAATTTTTCGTCAACCATTAATTTTTACCCACAATTTATTAATAATAAAGATTACTTGCTATTGTTGCGAAAACATGTAGTGATGGACAAAGATCTGCTATCCTAAAGTCTATCTCAAATTAATTGTATTACACAATGTTAGTAAAAAAATTAAATATTCATAACTTTATGAATTTTTGTTTCATTATGATTGGTTAGTGACAGGGTTGGGGACAGATTTGGAGACAACATATCCCCATAAATGAGAATCATGGATACATAAGTCGATGCTCATTCACTAAAATATGTAGTTAATGGAACAATTCCTTATACAGATATTTGAGTCGTTTACCAACAAGTTCAAGTACCATTGCTAAAATAGCGAAGGAGCAAAATCGCGCCTATAAAAACAAAATCGTCCCTAAAACCAATAGCAATGGGGTAAAATAAAGTCAGATTCGTCTAATGAATTGTAGGTTGGGTTAGTCTTCGAATCTAGAATCGAATTTGAGTTCACAAAAATAATTCGATTAATATTTATGCTCAGTAAGATATAAACCTTATCTAACTCAACTCAGACTATGCTCACCCTAAAAACTACCATTTCAAGACCACAAGCTAAGAGATGACGAGACTAAAAAGAAGGGTTTTTGCAATTTACCCGTTTAAGGTTTTTCTTAAAAGTTTAATATGTATGTATTATTAAGTATGAAATTTTCCTTCAAGGTTTTTCTCAAAAGTTTAATAAGTATGCATCAATTACAATTTTGTTCATGGTATCATTGTAGGATAGAGGATGACAATACGTTTTGATGAGTCTAGGAAGTGCACTACCTAGATCCTTATCGTTCAACTATTTTGAGATTTAGAACTGCGCAAGTATCAATTAGGTCTATTGCAAGGACGGTGCTATGTTGGTGTGAGGATGTGCAATGCACATCCTGGACTTTTTATTAAAAAATACATATTATTTATAGTGAAAATTGTATTCTCTGATAATGTATGAGTTTTATATATTGTCCTACTATTCATATTTAGTCATCATTCAATCTTTAAAATAAAAATAATTCAAATTAATGGTAAATAATGTAGTTACTGTATAGAAATTTTTACACTCACATAGATACTACACTCTTGTTTATAACTCTACAAGCCCAATTTTTTTTTGTAATTGTCATGCTTCATAAAAAAAACAAAAAATCATTAACATGTTGAATTATTTTATAATATTATATATATGCAATTTAAAGAACTTCATGATCGTTTCTCTGAGACAAATACTCATTTGTTTCTTTGTATGTTTTGTTCCAGTCTAGTTGATTTTTTTTCTCTTGTTTTAATATGATAAAACTGATTGAGTTTGCAAAGTTTTATCCACGTGATTTTTGTTCAAGAGATATTGTGATTTTAATAATCAACTTTAGACTTATATCATTGATATACATAATAATATTGAATTTTCTTCTTTAAAAGAAATCAATAATTTTTAAGATAAGTCAGTAGAAAATATATTGTTTACCCATTAGTTTATTTTCTTTTAAAGTTAGCAATATAATTGTAGAAAGTTTTTTCAACTATGAAAATTGTAAAAAAAATAAGTTTCGTAATCGAATGGAAGATACATGAACGATTGATTGTCTAGTGACTTATATTTAGCGAGAAGTCTTCAATAATATTGACAATGAATTGATCATTAATGATTTCAAAATTGAAATCACATATAAATTAATTATGGAATATGTAATTTATTTGATTAACTATTATTTAAACTTTGCAATTTTGACATTAATATTTTCATCTTTATTTATTATTTTAATTTCTGACATATGTTGCGCACCCTGCCTCTGGTCCTAGATTCGTCACTGGTTTACTGTATACTCACGAGTCATTTGGTACCTAATGAATATTTGGGTATCCATAAATTTAGAAAGGGTATCCATAAATTTAGAAAATAATTAAAAATAAATTATATATTTGTAGATGTGTTTCTTGTAATCATGTCGTATTTTAGACAATAAAAAAGAATAAAAATAATAATAACAATAATAAACATAATTAACGTACAAGTACACAACTTTAAATTGTTACTTAAATATAAATATTTTTACTAATAAACATAATTTAAAATAAGATAATAAAGCATATCAAATGTCTAATATCATTTCATCAACATAACATTACTTCATAATTATGAATTAACAAATATAACATTATTGTTTAAGAATATAATATCACAATTACGACGAGAAATATGTTTAGTTATCATTGCATGTACATATATGTTTAGAAATGACAGGTTTGGGTACCTCATTATTTAGGCTCAGACCCCTTTAGTAAAGAGTTTCAAATATTCAGTCATAACTACCTGCAGATCTAAAATCACAGACCCAAATCCAACTCGTTGTAAATATTATGATAGTTATTCGAAGATGAGTAGCTATTATCATTCCTATTGTGTAACTCCTCTCTACAATATTTCAATGCATTGTAATAGCAATTGTAATGGGTGACATGCATTCAATTTAAAACACTTACATTGATGCCTTATTCCTCTATTACTTAAATGTCAATGAGATTCGATAAATGAATAATGATGATATCCCAGTAAAATATTTTTATACAATCAATTACAGAATCTTTTTTCTCTTTACTTTTAATAAGAAAAGCTTATATGATATTGGTAACTAAAAAAATTTAAATCATGAGATAAGCTGGTTGGTCGTAAAACCATGAAGTTATGCACACAAAAAAATAATAATTATCAACCTATTAAATTTGTTGGATCGTTTTAATCAATTAGATAAGTAATATGATTATGAAGTGACACAAGAAGAAAACAACAGATTTTATCCAAAATAAGCTAGACTTTTTTATAAGCTAAAATAATAGATATTATAATAATTGTGTATAAATCTTTACATCCATAGTATATAAATATTACACTTTTTTTATAAGAGAAAATATATATACACTAATAATGTATGAGTTTTATACACTATTAGTATATCATTTATTTATCATACCATAATTCATACTTAGTTACCATTAGTTATTTAAAAAATAATAATTGAAATGAATAATGAATAATATTATAATTTATATTATATCCATATTACATTATTTTATAATTTGATGGAATGGGTGATCAGCAACTATAACTATATTCCAATAAGAAATGTCATACCTTATTTCTTTTGTTAAAAAATGGAACTGAAAATGTGAAAATAACTCTCTTATTCAAATCTCAAGACAACAGGTCACTGTAGTCTATAAAAAAAATAATGAAAATTGAAACTATAAGAGTTGTACGTGGCAATTGAATAGCATAAGCAGTCAAATCGTTGATTGTTCATAGTTACTGCTCTATAGCTGTAGGGGACCCACTAACCCTTCTTCATTTCCTTTCTCTATTCTTCTAATCTCTCCTCCATCAGTTCTTTCATCATCTTTCCCTTGCACTCTAGTATATTTATGCAATTTCATGTGTGCATTTTCCACTCACTACCAAGAAAATAAAGAAAGAGAAAGCATAGAATGAATGATGGTGGGTCTAAGTATAGTGTTAGAAGCTCAGAAAGTTAGTAATAGTAGTATTAGCAAGAAGAGTCCCCAAGTGATTAACAAGACCATGATGCTCAGCAACATGACCAAACACTCTCCTTCTTCTGCAGTGTCCTTGAATTACTTGTACTATCCTTTCCAGGAACCTACGTTTCTTGATCTATGCTTTCTCTGCCGGAAGAGGCTGTTACCTGGGAAAGATATCTACATGTACAAGTGAGTCCTTGAAACCTTAATAAATATATCCTCTACACTGTTTTTCTTTGACAGTTAGAACTTTCTCTTGAAACCCAGATCTTATTTTACTTTGGAAAATGAAACCAGCTAATGACTCAAATATCGAAAATATTTGTATTAGAAATGTAATTAATTGAAGAAAAAAAGGAAAGTTATATATTTTCCAATAAGAATTTTTCAAACTTATTGCTTAGCTAATGCGATTATGGTTACCAAGATCCTTTCAACAATGTAATGTGTATATACATTAATTTACTTTGCATTTCGTAGTTTTATTATCTTAACACATTTGCACTAATCTTATTTTCCATATTCTTTGATATTGCACGAATACCTGAAGTCCACTCTGCTTATAGTTGGATTAGCCAACACCAGTTCCTTATTTTTTTTTATTATAATATTATGAGACATGTGAGACGCAAAATTATCCCTAATAAAAAAGATTCTTAATTACTATGATAATGTTTGTTTTGGTTCATTCTTCACATGACACCGGTTTTGACAAAAGACTATATCTTTCTATAGTTATTTATTGACATGTATGTTAAAGAAGTTTCTTTGGGCTTATTTTGGTGTTTGAAATATGAATGTGCATGTTGTGAAGAGGGGACATGGCTTTCTGTAGCGTGGAGTGCAGATGCCAGCAGATTTTCATGGATGAGGAAGGAACTATTCAGAAAGAGAATTGTTCCTTTGCTGCTATGAGACCTAAACCATCTTCTTCTTCCTCATCAGCACATGAACAACAACAACAACAAAAACAACAGAAAGGTGCAAGAAACTGTGCTGGTGGTTTTGCTTACCGATACAGAATGAGAAACTTGGCTTGAATAGAGAGAGAAAGTAGTAAGATAAAAAATGGGGTGTATTTTTTACAGCTATATTCCAGTTTTACCCATGCATTATGCTGTAATAAATTTGAAGTTTTGTCATTTTGCTTCCTAGTAATAGTATGACGCCAAAATGTCATTTCAGATTTTGTTTTTTGGGTTCGAAGCTGTTTGCAAGAGTTAAATGATATTTGTTACACTTGTCACATCGGATTTTAATGTGAGTAAATCTTGAATATATAACGTTAAGATTGTATACATACATAGCTTATAATAACATTCACTTTTTAGCAAGGGATTCACATTTTTTCACATGTATTTTTTTCTGGTTTTCAAATTGATGTTATTTTATTTTTCATTGTTGGGAAAGATAGTCATACATCTTGAACGACATTAATAACATTCACTTTCTATTTTGTTTCTTGGATTTCCAAGAAATCAAGGAATCACCTAAAAACATGCAAAATCTAGAGATGGACTTTCTAGTATCAGGGCAAGTGGCCCAATTAGAGTCACTGTAGCCCTTTATATGGACGCTTGAGGTTTTAGGAAGGAACAATCCTTGTCTAGGAGTGCCTTTGATGTATCTTAGAACTCTAGTCATGACTTTATAATGATTGGTAGTAGGTGTAGTCATGAATTGACTTAGATGTTGTATTACAAAGTTTAAGTCAGGTATGGTGTTTGTTAAATATAGTAAACGACCCACCAATTGTCTATAGAGAACAGGGTTATTGTAAGGTGGGCTATCCTCTTGATGAAGGTGAGGATGTTTAGTCATATGGGTAGGTACTGGTTTAGAGGATAGGAAACTAGTGTCAGAAAGCAGATCAAGAGCATACTTTTTTTGACAAAGTGTAATGCTTTGTTTGGAACGAACAACCTCAAGGCCTAGAAAGTATTTTAAAAGGTCAAGGTCTTTAATCTTGAATTTGGAATCAAGATGGTGTTTGACCTTGTAATTTCAGAAATGTCATTTCCTGCTAGGATCAAGTCATCAACATAAATGAGAAAAAGGAGTGATCATGGTGAGATTGATTATAACCCAAGTCAAGTAATGAAGATGATAGTTTTGCAAACCATTACCTACTTGCTTGTTTTAAGCCATAAATTGATTTGTTAAGTTTGCATACCTGATTTGGGATGAGAGAGAACACACCTGGAGGCAAAGACATGTATACCTCTTCATCAAGATCTCCATGTAAGAAGGCGTTGTGGATATCAAGTTGATGTAAAAACTAACCTTGGCAAACAACAATTGATAGAAGGAGTCTAATGGTAGTAAGTTTGACCACAAGAGCAAAAGTTTCAAAGAAATATAGACCTTCAATTTGTGTGAATCCCTTAGCTACTAACCTTGCCTTATACCTTTCTATGGTGCCATCAGAATGGAATTTCAATTTGTAGACCCATTTGGACCCTATGGCCTTTTTATCAGGTGGAAGGGGCATGAGTGTCCATGTGTTGTCGGCTGCAAGAGCAGATAACTCATTGTTCATTGCTTGAATCCAATCCTGAGATTGAATTGCTTGTTTGAAAGTCTGGTTCATTATGAGTGATGATGGACAGTCAGTGAGGTAAGTAAGTGGGGGAAAGAGAGCTGTAAGAAAGGACTTTATCAAGAGGATGTTTAATGTGAGGGGTAGTATGGTGCAGAGATGTGGAGAGGAATTGGTAGTGGAAGTCTTGAAGATAGGTGGGTGGGTTAGAGGCTCTCTGTGATCTTCTTAAAGGTATGTTAGCTTCATTGGTGGTTGGTTGGATAGATGTGCTAGAATCAGGTTGGTTGAATGGGTGGGTCAGAGTCAGGTGATGGGAAATTGGTAGTAGGATTGACATTGATGTGTGCGGAACTTTGAGTATCATTGGTAAAAATAGAAGGTGTTGGCTCCATTAGTAAAAAGGATGTGTCATCAATGGAGCCCATTGAAAGCGCATATAAAGCCCATTGTCGTTCCCTCTTCTGCTCGTAGTAATGATGGTGGTGTCCTATATGAATATTTCTCTTGTGTTGAAGTCATAAAGGACATAGCCTTTGGTACCTGCTTGAAATCCAAGAAAAACATATTTTCTAGCTCTAGGATCCAACTTAGACCTATGTTGGACTAGAGTATATGCATAACATAAACTACCAAAGACCTTCAAATGTTGAAGGTCAGGTTGTGTGTCATATAAGACTTCAAAGGGGAAAGTTTCCTAAGAACTCGAGTAGGAAGTCTGTTTATGAGATAGATGGCATATTTGATAGCATACCCCCAAAAACCTTTTGGCAAATGAGATTGCAATAAAAGAGACCTAGCAACATTTAAAATATGCATATGTTTTCTTTCAACAACAGAATTTTGTTGAGGTGTTTCAATGCATGAAGTTTGATGCAGAATTCCATTTTGAGCATAAAATTGCGGAATCATAAACTCAATTCCATTGTCAGTTCTAATAATCTTAATAGCATGCTTATACTGAACAGAAACAAGTTGAACAAAATTATGAATAAGACCTCTGATCTCAGCCTTGGAACTCATAAGATAAAGCCATGTATGTCTAGAAAAGTCATTAATCACAATTAAAAATTATTTATGTCCTTGAATAATGGGAATTCCAAGAGGGTCCGAAATATCCATATGAACAAGTTCAAAAACATGTGTAGTATTAGAAGTGCTAGTAGGAAACATAGATTTAGTCTAGTTTGCAAGATGGCAATATTCACATACTTTCTCCGAGTCAATTTTTACATAGGCAACAGAGTTATGAAAATTGTCAAGAACAATATGAGAAGGGTGGCCTAGCCTATAGTGCCAAAGATCAAAGTAAGAATTACTGGAAATACTAGGAGAACTATCTATGTGAAAAGTGTTATTTTCTGGATTGTCATGCCTTTGAAGAATGTATAGATGGTTAAAAGCTTCAGCATGACCAATCATCTTCGATGTAATCATATCCTAAATCAAGCAAGAAGATTTGTCAAAGACAAGCTTGCACTGAAGAGAGCAAGCCAGTTTATGAATGAAAATTAAATTGTATTTGAAATTAGGCATATAAAGGACATTATGAAGAGTTAAAAATTTAGAAAGAATCACAGTTCCACTTTTCTTTGCAATTATGGTGAGGTTGTTAGGTAACTTCACATGGATAGGTTTAATAGATTTATGGTATGTGAAATTAAATAAGTTGTTGGTGACATGGTTAGTGGCACCAGTATCAAGTATCCATAAAGAATTGCCAAGAGGATTACCTGTTATGGATTGATTGTTATCAATAGGAGATGTATTACCAATTTGGTTTATGCTATGCTCAAGGTTGATGCTTAGTTGGCTTTGATCTTCTCTCTTGTTTCTACTTTGTGCATTATCTCCAGTGTTAATCTGATGTGTTTCTTCTTCTATTGCGATGACACTATTGACAGATCCATTGTTTGGTCTTGGTTTGAACTTGAAGTTTGGTGGGAAGCCATGTTTAAAATAACAAGTATCTGTTGTATGTCTCTCTATCACAAAATGTGCAGACTTTGTTATTGTTGGCATTATAAGTCTTTCCAATGCTCCATGTGCCTCCAAGAGTAGATGATGTTATTCTATCATATTGGTTGTTTCCTCTTCGAGGATTTCTTCCAGGGTGCCCCCTCCAATTTTTTGTTGTGTTTATATTGTTGATGCTTGCTTTGTTCTCTCCAATATTTGATCCAGTCAATTGCCTTTCTTGTTGTTGCACCATGGAAAAAACCTTATTGATGCTTGGTAATGGCTCCATAAGGAGTATTTGTGATTTGGTGGTATTATATTGGTCACTCAAGCCTTTAAGGAAACATATTATATACTTTGTTTCCCTTTGAATTTTAATGGCCTTTAGAAGGTCACTATCACATTTTTTGCGACAATGACAGGTTGGAATAGGCCTAAGGGATTCCAATCATTCCCAAAGTATCTTCACATCAGTAAAAAAAGGCAGAGATACTTTTATCTCCTTGCCTTATAGAGTGTATTTCTTGTAATAGGTCAGAAGTCCTAAAATAATCACCCTTAGAGAATCTTTCTTTAAGATCCTCCCATAATTCTTGGGCATTATCTATGTAAATTGTGCTTTGTGCTAGATGTTGAGATAACGATCTTGTGATCCAAGAAATTACCATGGTGTTGCACCTATCCCAAGCATAAAAAATTGGGTCACTTTCTTCTGGCATTTTGATGACTCCATTAACAAACTTGAATTTGTTCTTTGATGATAACGCTCGTTTCATTGTCCTGCTCCATGAGTGATAGTTGGATCCATCCAGGAGTAGTGTGACCAAAGCAAAGCCTGGATTCTCCCCTGGATGAAGATAATATGGGCTCACTGGATTCTGTGAAGTATCAAAGGAAATGTGAGTCTGGCTAACCTCCTCTGAATCGACATGCTCCATTGAATGGCAGAGGATTTGTAGCATAAGACAAGGGAATGAAGAAATGATTAAAACAAAGAATGGAATTGTAGTAGAGCTCTCAATTTGAGAGCTCTGATACCATATTAGATTTTGAATATAGAATGATAGTATAAAGGAAAAGAAATATTATTCTCATTGATTATTAACCATGATAAACATGACTTTATATAAGGATACAATCGGGTAGCTTAAGTTGCAAGAAACAAAGCTAACAAAATCCTAACCTTCATAACTAACTAAACTAACATATACAAAATGATAAACACATGTGTAAAATAGTAAACACCTATGCCAAAATAAAGATGTTCAGCTACAATTCTATTCTTCTAGGAATTACAAACATAATGCATAGTTGAGTCATGTGCATAATGCTAAGACACTTTTCCTAGACAGAGTGCAGGAATGGCTTGGTGCTTGTGCTAATGTGCCTTGGTGCAATGTTGACTGATGCATCATGCCAAGTCTGATGCTACGTGTGCACCAAGTCTGGTGCACTTGATGCGCCAAGCTAGGTCAACTCTGATGCTTTTGATGCGCCAAGTTTGTGCACTTGATGCGCCAAGCCAGGCCAACTCTAATGCTCCTGATGCACCAAGTCTGGTGCTCCTGATGCGCCAAGCCTGACCGAGATCCTGATGCTGCTGATGCACCAATTCTGGTGCTCCTGATGTAGCATTAGTTAGACTAGATAGAAACATGATCCTGCATTATGTTTATTAGTGAGACCATATCAAGGAATCTAGAAGTTATTTAACTACTACTTTATTTGATAACAATGTTATTTTCTAGCAGGGCTTTTATGATGCAATGGGTGTGATTTTCAACTGTGAGGGATACTGTGATTTGGTGTGTATCACCTTTGGGTGATTTAGATTGTTTATCTTAATTTCGTGTAAAATAACTAGCTCCTAAGCTTGTATGGATAAAATACTTTAAGATCTTGTCATTAACGTTGATGTAGCTAGTAATTTCTTAATTACTGAAAAATAATGTCTTAGAAATTTAAAAATACATTAGAGAAATATTTATTCATTTTTTAATGCTTATGAACTTATAAATTATAGGGCTTATTTCTTTTTATATATATTAACTAGCTTATAAGATAATTTTATCAAACATTTTTTGTCAATTAGGTAGCTTATCAACCCATAAATTTTCACTCCTAACTTATAAATTTACAACAACCTTATAATATTAGCTTAGCTTATCACTTACTTATATGTAGTGATGGCAATGAAAACTAAACTTATAGATACTCGTTCAAATTCAACTCAAACTTAATAAGAAAAACTTGCTCTGATTGGATTCAAATTTTACTCGAATTTATTTTCCAAGTTTGGGTTTGGATTTGATACAAGTAATATCCTATCTCAAACACACCTCAAACTCGATTAATACATGTGAAATTACATTTTCTTTATTATCTATTATGGCAAGCCCCATATATTAAAGAATACATTATTCAAGCCTTGACTCCTTATATTAAATCCTCGCGTAATGAGGCAACCACATAATGCGTAGGTGGGAAAATTGATTTGCAAGTTGAAACCATCTTTGATTTGCCACATAATTTTCATTCCTTTTTTAATTAGGTTTCCCATTGAGTTACCCGAAACCTGATGAGTTCGAGAATGATATCATTAATTTTAACTCTATTGAATTTGAGTTTTGAATTTCGAATTCAGAGTTGGCTAAATACAAAAGCGCTAGCTCAATATACCATGTTGTCCTTCATATTTATAGTTTTATACCAAACATAAAACAATCCTATTCAAATCAATTCAATTCCTTTCATTCTATTCCATCCTTTTACACCGAATTTAAACATATTTTTTATAACGTTTGGGTTATTTGCATTGTGTTTTGCCATTATTGCCCATAAACAAACCTAGAGATATTTTAGAGAACTTTTACTTGCAATGGCATTCGTGGCATCTTATTGATCCTTTGTTGGAAAGTGATTTATGTCGACTACATATTATTACCAATGTATAGCCAATGACTTATGACTATGGTTTTCATTTGTCACAATCGTTAAAATTTGTAGAGGGTTTTATGGTGGTGATTCGCATCACCCTCCCTTGGCCCTTGTGGCAATGAATAGCAGCAGTGTTTGTTTTTAACCAAAATGACAATTAATGCACAACAAAGGTTATTGGTTGAGTTCATTTTCAGTGTCTTCCTCGGAATGGCAAGTTTGCAATGACATGTTTGCTTGTCCAATGACCATTAACTTGTTAAGGTACTCCAACAGAATATTTTTATTGAACTCAACTCCAAGTTAGGATATTTCGGATTTTGGGGCAACCGGCCTAGGGACTAAGCAAAACTTGAAAATAAAAGCTAATACAAAATTGAATTGCCTTAAGTTTTCTTAAGTTTTTTTTATATAACAAATAGTATGTTCTTACCTTATAATTAATGAATTAATCCTTTTTAGAGTGTGATTATCCTCCGAATAAATATTACTCACATGAATGAACATTTGATATTTAGTCTAGTATAACATATGGGAACTTAGTGGAGTTCTACACCATTGTTTGTTCTTAAGGTTTTATTTGAAAAATATAGATTACATAAATAAGTTTCAATAAAAAATTATTGTTGTTAAAAAATTATTGTTGTTAAAAAATTATTGTTCTCGAAATATTAAACGATTCACTTTCCAATATAAGATTACTCCCCCTATAACTTTTGTTAATAAGTACATTGTTAAAATATATCACTCCATATATTTTGTTATTATAAACTTTTTATTTTATTTTAAAACTACTGTTGTTTTCTGTTTTCGAGGCTTTTATAAATAAAAAAATTCTATCGTTAATTATAAATGTACAATTATCATCTGTTTTTTGTTAATTAATTCTACTTTTTATTATTCTTCTTAGAAAAGAAATCAGAATCTTATAGTTAAAATACAATAATTCTTAATTACTTTGTAATATGTTACATTAACCTTACACAACAACAAAATACCAATAATGTGTTGGTCTAATACTATAAGGCCATATTGAATCTCAAATCAATCAAAATATCAAAGACTTGATTCCTAAAAGCGATACTTTAGAAAAGACAATCACACATTTGAAAGAGATTAATTTTTTACCCATAAGGTGAAGGAAAACACTTAGTTAAATAAAAAACAACAAAATATCGAAAGGGAAGAATACTCACTTTATATTTATTTATTCCCTATGAAATTTAATAACTGTGTTGATTTTATTAAATTTATTGTGTGATTTGTAACATCTCTATTATAATACCTTAATATTCATAACAAAAATGTATACAGCTTAAAATTATATAACCGTTAATAGTTTCTTTAGACAAAAAATATCCTTAGATATCATTAAATGTAAAGTAATATAAATTACACTTTTACAATGACATAGACCTCATCTATTTTTTGTCCCATAATATTATGTCATTCTGTGTGGCATAAGATATAATTAGTTAAAAAGAATATTTAACAATTAAATATTTTAATTAAATATTTTTTAACTAATCGTAATTGGAGTGACATAAAATTAAACACTTCACATACTCCATAAGTCACATGACCTAATAAAAATTCTATAAAATAATATATACAATAGAAAATAATTTATAAAAAAAAACTATGTGTATGACCACGTGACAGTGGGTGTTCAACATGGTTTCAACTCATGTTCCTTCCGCATATTACCTAACAAGGTTAGAAAACTAAAGTACACTGGGATAAAAAATCTTCGTAGAACTATTTAAAAAATTTCAGAACTATAACATTTCTAGATGTTACAAATACCAAAAAACTTCATGAAGAGTAGTGTAAGGAATAATCTTTAATTCACATAAACATATAATATATTTCGTTACTTTAAATTATAATATAATTAACCATTAACATAAATATGATTAATCATGACAACATAAACAATTTGCATAAATGATATCAAATGTCACAACCCCTTTAGTCCATGATAAAATGTTTGCACGCAACATGTTTGTTAGAGGTGTGTGCCTTTATAGGGTTCCAAAATTATAGGAATGTTTTAGTATATTTTTAGAAATAAGCTTGTCTTCGTACAATTTAGAATTCGTTTGTTTATGTTAAGGCAAAACAATGGATCCTAAAATTTCATCCACAAACAACATATTTGAATCATAGATTGCCTTAACAATTAATAATTTTGAATCATGTATCCTTCAAGGATCATCTTAAGCCTCTCATCAATATTATAATTGGGTCTCAGCGCATCAACAGTTAAGATAATTATGTGATAATTCTTTCTAATAAAAAAGATGGACATATAAATAAATTTTAACATATCAATTTCTTGACTGTGAATACTTAACTTGTCAGAACCATATAAAAATGACGTAAGAAAATAAATAAATTGAAAAGAGAGAAAATCATATTAATTATTAAATTTTGATTTATGAGAAAGGTAACTTTTTATGGAAATTCCAGAAAAGGACAATATGAATAATTGATGTTTTTAAGGTTGAACTTGTTGTTATTAATTAACAACGCAATATCTCATTTTAAAATCGAAAATATATTTTTGTATGATTAAAAGTTCAAATTATACAATAAATATACATAAAAAATACCAAAAACGGTGAGCCTAATCCACACCACCAATACTAATCACCCTCCTTCACTCGTTGCCACATGTTTCACTTTATCTCTCTCCCACAATCAAACCACACATTATATCTTTTCTTTTCTTCCCTCTTTATGTTAAAATGGTAGAGTCATACACAATCTTAATAAAGCAAGAAAAAAAGAGTGAGAAAATTATTCATTGAATGATTATTGAATTGATTATTTATAAACTTACGTTGAATCCTCTATATAAAGGGAATGAAAAACTAACTAACCAACTAATCAATATATTTTCTCATATTCACATATACTATTATTTACATGTTATAATGGATTTCAATAGCCCCTCAAGTTGGAGAGTGAAAATTTTAAACTCTCAACTTCAAATTGATTCGAAACAATAACAATACTTAATCACTCATGACAGAAGCTATATCATCAAACACTTAATCATCAATGACATAAGCTATATCTTTGCTTAACTACCATGAATAGAAGCGAACCAACCATTGATGATGAAAGAGAGAAGAAAAAATGGATCAGAATATCGATTCTAATATGCAGCTATAATGATATGAAAACACATTATAATAATGTTGTGTGTATGAGATGGATAAGAAATAGAGTATGAAGAAATAAAAGGTAATTGGAGTAGGAAGATAAGGAAAAAGGCCTTATAGTTGTGGATTCTCACAAAGCCTTCTATGTTACAAATTCATTTAATGACCCAAAATATTTACAAAATTCTGCTCAAGACAGCACTAGAAGAAATTCACAAGCTTGTGAACTCCATCCTTTTTTTTAGCCATGCTTATTCAACCTTCTCATTATCATCGTCGTGGGCTAAGCAAACAAAAATAGAATCTAACGCAATCACAAACCAAATCTGATCCTCGAGAAGGTTCATATAGACATCCAAGACATATCACACAGTAGATGCAATGCATACCCAAACTTGAAGAAAATTCTGATAATCATATCCACATGCAAGATTTACTTATTCCTACAAAAGCATAATTTGCAAGAGGCAGCGGAAGTGAAATACAAGAAATGAGAGAAGGATCTTGCTCCTTTCGACTGGGATGTTTTTAACCATAAGACTTTATACAATTCATACATAAAGCGGAGCAGCAAAAATAAGGTTGATGGTGAAGAATTTTCAAGATTGAAGCATCTTAATATGCACGACAATGTTGAGATGCAGTGCATTATTGGCTCAACAAGGTGGGCTCACAATGACCATGCCTTCCCCAACTTGGAGTCTTTGATTCTTCACAATATGATTAACATGGAAAGAATATGCAATGGTCCACTTCCAGCACATGCCTTTACAAAACTACAAATTATCAAAGTAAAAGGTTGTGATAGGATGGAATTTGTTTTCTTGCACTCCCTTGTTAAAGACGTCTTTGAACTTCTTAAAATTTAAATTTTTGAATGTAAATTTATGACCAAGATCGTAACAGAGAAAGGACAATAGGATGATGAAAAATACAATATAATGAAGGAAGTTGAGTATTGAAATGATAGAAGCATAAGTGGAACTGGGAAATGAAATTCTTTTCATCTTTTCTTTGCGAACAGAAGCCTTGAAGGATAAAGAACACGTCATGGAAGGCATAATTAATTCGCTCTGATACCATGTTAAAATGGTAGAGCCATGCATAATCTTGATAAAGCAAAAAAAAGAATGAGAAAAACATTCATTGAATGATTATTGAATTGATTATTTACAAAGTTACATTGAATCTTCTATATAAAGGGAATGAAAAACTAACTAACCTAACACAAAAACTAACTAAACAACTAATTAATATATTCTCTCATGTTCACATATACTATTATTTACATGGTATCAGAGCACAATTTCAAGGGTGACTCTGCTGTGCCATCGTGACCTTGCTACTTTACTCATTTCCTTGATCTTTCTTGTTTTTTTGTTCCTTCTTCACATTTTCTTTCAATCTGTTTCATCCCATTTTTTCCTTCACAAATCCCACCTACTTCGTCTGCTCCTATTATGGCCAATCAACTCATAAATCCTATCCTCGACCCATCAAGTCCCTACTACCTATCTCCCAATGAAAATTCGGGTGTCATTCTTGTTTTAGCCTTAATGAATGGTGAAAATTATCACCCATGGTGAAGAGCAATGAACATGGCTTTAGAAACCAAGAACAAACTTGTGTTTGTAGATGGATCTCTGCCAAAGCCTACACCTCATGATCAGATGTATGCAACATGGAACAGATGCAACAACTTGGTTGTATCATGGCTAACTCAATCAATACAACCTTCTATAGTTCAAAGTGTTTTATGGATGAATAGTGCAAATGAGATAAGAGATTACTTCCAACTCAGTCAATTTATAGCACCAACCAGATTAGTTCCACATCAAACTTACTTCCAACTGATTATCAGGATGATTCACTTAAATCACGACCCTTACATACATATAAACCAAGTAATTGGGTTCTTGACACAAGTGCGACAGATCACGTCTGTTGCACCCTTTCTGCATACCAAAACTTCAAGAGAATCAAGCATCTTTCAATCACATTACCTAATGGTAACCATGTGGTTGCCAATTACTCAGGGACAGTGGTATTTTCTGATTCCCTTTACATCATTGATGTGTTATATGTACCCATCTTTAACTTCAATTTGATATCGGTTTCTAAACTCACAACCTCCTTAGCTTGCACATTAATTTTTTCAACCAAACATTGCCAAATTCAGGACCAACACTCCTTGAAGATGATTAGTGCAACTGAGCTAAGGAGGGGCCTATATATGCTAAATGAACACAACAAGAATTATACTAAATCCTACAATGTAAACATTTTCACATCCTACAATGATTGTAATCTATGGCATTCTAGGATAGGCCACCCATCTCATAGAAAAATGCAAATTATGCAGAATATTTTTCCTTTCATAAAGTGTAATAAGAAACCTAACCCTTGTGAGGTTTGTCATATGGCTAAACAAAAAAGGTTGCCTTTCTCTCCTAGCATCACTGAATCTATTGCTGCTTTTGATCTCATTCACATAGACATATGAGGACCTATCTCCACTTTATCTACATTTGGCCACAAATATTTTCTCACCATTGTGGATGATAAAACCAGGTTCACCTGGATTTTATGTATGAAACAAAATGAGGCTACTCCTCTAATCAAAGGTTGTGTTGCCTATACTGAAACCTAATTCAGGTCCAAAGTTAAGATCATTAGGACTGATAATAGGAAAGAATTCCTAATGAGGAATTTCTTTACAGATAAAGGAATTGAGCATCAAACTACTTGTGTTGAGACACCTCAACAAAATGGCATAGTAGAAAGAAAACACCAACACATTCTTGGTGTAACTAGATCTTTACTTTCCCAATCTAATATGTCTGCTTGCTTTTGGAACTATGTTGTTACTTATGCAATACATTTAATTGATAGGTAACCTACTATATTTTTGGTTAACAAATCTCATTATGAACTGTTGTATGGAACTTTGCCTGACATAACCAATTTGAAAGTATTTGGTAGTTTATGTTATGCCTCTACACTAGTTGGACACAGAAAGAAACTTGACCATAGATCTAGAAAATGCACCTTCCTAGATTTCAAACATGAAACAAAAAGGGTATGTTCTCCTAGATGCTAAAACCAATGAAGTGTTTATATCCAAGAATATTGCTTTTTATGAACACATTTTTCCTTTCACCAACAAAGACTCTACTAGGATTGAACACAATCAAAATCCTATAGTTCCAAACAACTAAGATGACATTTTCTGCTACCCTTCGTCCCAAATAACAGAACATCTTAGTACTGATCAGACTATCCCTAATTATAATCTAATTGAGTCTAATCCAAGTCATACAACTGAAAAACTAACTAGCCTAACACAAAAACTAACTAACAACTAATCAATATATTATCTCATATTCACATATACTATTATTTATATGATACAATATATTTTAATACTTTATGTATCAATTTTTGCTTCACGTGTTATATTTCAACATAGACCAATGGGGTGAATGGACAACAAAAGAATTATGTACTTTATCTTATGCTCATTTATGCCTAAGATCATTTTATATCATTCATTTTTATTATTACTTATTTTCACCTTTTGTTATATTAATTTGTTTGTTCTATTTTTTATTATTATTCTAAACCTATTTAATTAATAATTATCAATAAAACAAACAATAAAAAATATAAAGTAACATAAAATGTTTTTAATAATAAATAAATAATTGAAATAATGCTTTAAACATAATCTCTCTCATTTATTACAAAAATTAATATATATCTTTAAGTGAATTATAATAAAGATGGAGAAAAGATTGAAATTTTACATCTTTTTCTCATGCCATCTTTAAACCACAATGATACATTACATTTGTTGGTTAAAGTTTAACTAAAAATGAATAATAAATAAAAACCTTTAAAATAATAATAAAAGTAATAGCAATAGTAAAAATATTTTTCTTTAATGATAAATAATGAAGGTCAAATCATATCTCTTCTTAATCAAATTCAAAAGAAATATAAAAAATAACCATATTAAAGATGGATGAATGGTTGTGGGTATTCATTTCTTTTCTTCATTTCATCATATGAGTCTGGATTCCCTATTGCATATATGTATTAATAGGAGAAAGATAAAATCTTGTGAAACATAAAAAAAAATATTTGTCTTTTATAAATAAGAAAATAATTAAAAATAATAATCAAACAAGTTTAGGATATAAAATAATTCATATTACTATTAAGGGTGTCATCTTAATATCAATAAAATTGGTGTTAATAAAGAAATAATCAAACACGTTTAAGATATAAAATAATTCATATAATTATTAAGGGTGCTATCTCAGTATCAACAAACTTGGTGTTAATATTTTTCCAAACTGTAATCGACTCATGAATATAGATATCTAATTTAAAGACAGTCCATTCTAAAATTTGGCATAAAATGATTTTTTTTTATTGCAAAAATATGGTGAAGAGTGTAAACCTTATGGAAGAGGATAGAGTTTCTCTCACACTTATTAGTGTTCAACAGAAAATAGGGGTGTAATATCAACACTATTATATTATAGTTAAGCTTTATATACATTTTTAATATTAAGTATTAAATAAAAATAAAAAAAACAATTAGGGAATATTGCTTTAAAGTGCTAGATAAACATTCAACATATATTATATAATATAGACATGCGATCATATATATATATGAACCATATACAGATTCTAAATAAATAAAAACTATTGTATGCTTATTAATAAGTGTGAAATTTACCCTTGGTCATGTGGTTAATTGAACACTTTTCAACTCTAAAAGTACACATAAATATCATTTATACTATGTATTTAGTTAAATAGTTAAACAATCCTATTTATATGCCATTTGAAATACAAAAGGTGTAAATGAGCGCTCAACGCAGAAAGATGCTTCCGCCCAACACACCAACTAAGCTTAATGTAATTACCTGAAATCAACTAATTCTAAACAGAATTGTTAGAAATAGAATAAACATAAAAACTAAAGGAGGAGATCACACAGAATTCGGATTGCAAACAACGAAAAAATCTCTTTATAGTTTATATTGCACATAAGAAGAGAAGAAATATAAGGCATTGGTCTCCAAGTAAATGAGAAGCTAAATTGTTTATCTCCAAAATTAGATGTAGCTATTTAAATTTTATGTATATATACAATTTAACTCTTTTATAAATTCATTGTTATTCCATTATTTTTCATGTCTACTATTTTATCTAATATTTTATTGATTTATCAACCAAATTATAATTTTATATTTGAATGTTTAATGCAAAATTTCATGCTTGAATTAGATCTAGAGTTAGCTATATTTTAAATTAGTTTGTTGAATAAACACTAATTGTATCATTTATCCAATCTCATTATATACATAAGTGGTATTTCCAAACAAACAAAAATTATTCAGTGGTTATGTAGGATCGGTAAATGAAAATGTTTGTGAAAAATGTTGTGGGTTTCTAAAAATTTGAGATATAATTCTTACACTTTTTTCTAATGGTGTATTAATCTTTATCAAACTATCATCTTTGTAAGTTGTAATTGGATTGAGATTCTTTATGTCGGTCCTTAATATATTTGAGTATAAAAAAAACATACATCACCATATATCTTATATAAGAGAATAGGCTTTGTTGATTAGATAGTTAATATGGATAGAATAACGTAACCTAAAAGTTTGGCTTGTATATGTTATGCAGTAGTAATAAATCATTAAAACTAACAAGATCCAACATAGTATTGACAAATAGATGAGATGTCTTTGATTATAACTCCATCGGTATCACACTCATGACAATTGCATGAGATTCAGGTTGATATTATTGGACTTTCACTTATATTTTTTCTATAATTTCAAGATTGATGGTTCGGTATATTCTTATAATAGGAGAATATTTCTTGCAACCCTAAACTTTTAACGTAAATTCTTATAAAACAGATAAGAAAAAAACTTTTTATGTAAAGCAATATTTTTGGAGAAATGCATGAGAACTATAGGGGACAAATTGTAAAGCTAATCCTTTAGCAATTAACTAGCAAGTTACCCGTGCATTTGCACGGGTCGTTATTTTTGCCGCATGATTAAGAATGTACATATTACATATGCATTCACATGATTAAGAACATACATGTTATCTGTGTATTCATATTGTTAAGAACAAACATGTGACTCATACATTTTAATGGTTCAAACATATATGTTACTCGTACATTCACATTGCTAAGAATACTATTTGGTTAAACACATGACACATTTGGTCAAACACATATAGTTAAAACACACATGTTACACATACATTCGCATTATTAAGATAACATGTTTCACCCATATTACTAATGCAAGTCCAATTTTATATAATGATTACATTTTTATCAATAAAAGTATTGAACTTCAATGAACGATATTAATTATATTTCCCAGACAAAATAGAAGATAATATTTTAAAACAGACCCAAATGAGAAAATAAAAATATATAAGTTTAAAGAACAGTGTCAACCTCTATTATGTTATATTTTAGTAAACTTTTCAACATGCTTTGAAAGAAATTAAACACAATTCATTATCAAAAAATATATACATGGGGAGTATTGTCTCAAATTTATATCCATAATGAGTATGACGTGATATTAAGTAATAAAAAATAAATCAAGAAATAAATATAAAATAAATCCATACATTATCATAACCAAATCAAATCAAATATATTATTTTTAACCATAAATAAATTTTAGACAAATGTAACACTTTTATTATCACAATAAAATTAATTCTAAAAAATATTACTCATTTAGGAAATTCTCTCTTTTCTTTGTGATATGAACAAATTCATAAATACAAATATAAAAAATTATTTATATACATAGTTGCAATAATAATAATAAATAATCATATAATGGATATAATATTATTATTTTTAGCTCTATTA
>NW_017727402.1:0-1385 GCF_001865875.1 Lupinus angustifolius | reverse complement strand
TCATATCTCATTCTATTAATAATAACAATGAATTCCTACTACTTAAGTTTTAAAAAGATATTATTTGAGAATGTTTTAAGATCAACTAATTAAATGCGTTATATTTAGCATTTTAAAATTTAAAAAAGATAGATGATAGTAATTGATAATATTTTAATAAGATTGAATTCCTACTATTTAAGTTTTAAAAATAATTAATTAATATTTCAGAAAACTTTAAGATTTACTTAAATAATTATTATTAAACTATTATTTTTTAAGTGAAATAGAGTACCAAAAAAATTCTTTATTAATTGTAATATCATAGCTCATTCTATTAATAACAATAATGGATTCCTACTATTTAAGTTTTAAAAATGGTTAAATGCTATTAATTAAGAAAGTTTTAACATCTACCATTTAAATGCGTAATTCCTACTTATTCCATGTAACATTTTAAAATTTAAAAAATGATTAGATGATGTTTAGTGATAATGTTTTAATAAGATTGAATTCCTACTATTTAAGTTATAAAAATAATTAAAAATATTATTTGAGAATGTTTTAAAATATATTTAAATAATTAGTATTAAAATGATAATTTTGAAATAAATTCATTGTCTATTATTTAAATGTGCAATTATTACATATCCTATTTAGTGTTTTAAAATTTTTTAAAAAATGATTAGATGATAGTAATCGAGAATGTTTTGATAAGATTGAATTCCTACCATTTCAGTTTTAAAAATAATTAAATAATATTAATTGAAAATGTTTTAAGATCTTTTTAAATAATTAGTATTAAAAATGATTATTTTAAAATAATACCCACAAATTTACTTACTAATTGTAATATCATAACTGATTCTATTAATAGTAACAATAGATTTCTCCTACTTATGTTTTAAAAAATGATTAAATAATAAAATAATTAAATAATATTAATTGAATTTTTTTTAAGATTTATTTAAATAATTAGTATTACAAATGATTATTTTGAACTAAATTTACCGTCTCTTATTTTTTAAGCGAGGCAGAATATCAATATATTTTTAATAAGATTGAATTCCTACTATTTCAGTTTTAAAAATAATTAGATAATAAAATAATTAAATAATATTAATTGAAAATGTTTGAATATCTATTTAAATAATTAGTATTACAAATGAATATTTGGAACTAAATTTACTGTCTCTTATTTTTTAAGCGAGGCAGAATATCAATATATTTTTCCTTAATAACTATAATATCATAACTCATTATATTAATAGTAACAATGAATTCCTCTTATTTAAGTATTAAATAATATTAATTGAGAACGTTTTAAGATTTGCTATTTAAATGTGCAATTACTATATATCTTATTTAGCGTTTTAAAATTTAAAAATAATTAGATGATAGTAATT
>NW_017727401.1:0-15990 GCF_001865875.1 Lupinus angustifolius | reverse complement strand
TGAAATTGAATATGTTAATATTAATTGCAAACATTTTAAGATCTTTTTAATAATTAGTATTAAAATCATTATTTTGAGATAAATTCATTGTCAGATATTTTTAAGGGAGTTAGAATATCAATATATTTCTTTATTAATTGTAATATCATAACTCATTATATGATTAATTGGAAAGAGGAAGACAGTTTCAACCATATATTTGTAGCCTCATTATTAAGTTTTCGCAAATTTATTATTTATAGTTATGCAAATTTATATCCATAATGAGCATTGCTTAAAATTAGCGAATCATAAATAATTTAATCAAAATATAAATAAATCAATTAATTATCATAATCAATTATACATAATATGAAATTGAATATGATTATATCTATCAATGAACATCTCGGTAGATAATTCATGAATGATGAAGTAATAAAAAAGTGAAATGACTATAAAATCATATCCCGTTTGATGATGGAAGAGATTAGATCTGTCTAATCAAAATAAAAAAATGTAGGAGAAGTAGTTTGTGAGTTTCAAAAGAAGAGAAGATTAAGAAGTAAATTGAAATAAGAATAGAGAAGAAAATTAAGAAGTAAATTGAAATGAAATAAAAGTAGAGAAATGAAAAATTAATTTGATGAAAATCATATTTCGTTTGATGATGGAAAAGATTAGATCTGTCTAATAAAAATGAAAAAAATGTAGAAGAAGTAATTTGTGAGTTTCAAAAGGAGAGAAGATTAAGAAGTAAATTGAAATAAGAATAGAGAAGAAAACTAAGAAGTAAATTGAAATGAAATAAGAGTAGAGAGATGAAAGATTAATTTGATGAAAATAGACTATTCTTTGGACAATCTATTCTCACATATATTTATATTAAGATAGTAGAAGAAAGATATAGTGTGTGAGAGTTCATTATAAGAATATGTGGACATTTTGGAGGGTGGAAAGTTAAGAAAATGGTGACATGTGTCAATGATGACATGGTAAGGAGCTTAAGTTAAGGAGATTGTGACATGTGTCAATAAAAAGTTTTTTTTGTTATATAGATAATAGATATTAATTATTGCCTGAAGCTTGCTTGTCACCTCAGTTAATCCGTGAGTGCTTTTTTTAACATCGCTAAAAATATGCTTGTTTTTGTTGTAATGTCTCAATGTTTACCTTAGAATCTGTTTGCGAGTTGAATTTTTAAGGGAAATGAAGGAAAGAAGAAAGCTTGAAAGTCATCTCATAAATGTATTTCATGATTTACAAGCCTTCCATTTTTATTTATTCCCCTCTAAAATTCAACTCTTAAAAAAATCATTAAAAATTGAGAAATTTTTTAATGCAGAACTTATCAATGATGGAAGATAATTGTCATATTACAACCATTTGGGAATGTTGATTTAAGAACTTTTAGAATGTGAATTATAGTAGGTGATTTTCAAATCAACCATTTTATCTAACTTAAATGATGTAAATCACTTTCTTAGGAATAGTGGCATGTTAGATTAACAATTAGGGGTGATAAAATTATCCATATTCCAAAATTCATCCAAATCTATCCAAATTAAATCCATCCAAATCTATCCATTAAAAATAATGGATTTAAATTAATATAATTCAATGGATAGAGTTGATAATGGATGTATTCAAATCCATCCATTATATCCAATGGATATCCATCGGTATATCCATTTAGATGGATACCTGATCCATCCAAAAAATAAAAATAAAAACAAATTTTTTTCAATTAATTCAATATTAATATAAAAAATCTCTCTCACCCTTCTAAGCACATTTTACAAAAATTGAAAATTGCAATTGTAATTTTAAAATGTGCTTATCAAAAAAGTATAAACGATTTCGGCCTTAGTGTTTTACTCCAACATCTTAATGCAAAGTATAAATATATCATTTTTATTATTGACTAATGTGATAATATAATAACAAAATAAAATATTTCAGGATGATGGACTGTTGCATATAACTTATGGAAGTCCCAATTATTAGGAGTGTAAGCGGTTGCGGTTTAAACCTGAAACCGATAAAACCGAACCGAACCATAAAATGCAGTTCAGTTCGGTTCAGCTCCGTGGTTCAGTTCAATTTTTTTATTTAGAACCATTTAAGTTTGGTCCGGTTCACGGTTTTATAAATTTTGGAACCGTTAGAACCGAACCGTATATTAAAAATAATTTAGAATTATTAATACATATAGGCTATAAATAAGACACAAATAAAAAAATAAATTAGTAAACAAACCTAAATATCTGTTATCTTTATTATCTATTGAGAAGATAGAAAGAAAACTAAAAAACTAGTATACATTTTGTCAATATTCAGAGATGAAATTAATTAAATAAAGTAATTAAAGAACTAAAAGAAAATAAAGGAAGAACTTGAGGACATTACTAATCATGTGGAGTATTAGGTGTTACTGTTGGACTAAAATATTGGTACCAAGTTTGTCATTCTTAAATTTTGTTGGACATTGTCGAAGATTTTGTGGACTAAAATTTTAAGTTTGTAGTACATTGAGATGTTGAATTATTATTGTTTTACTAGAAAGAGTATTAAATACTTTATTATTGATGTGTTTAGTATTCATTTAGTTGACTCTATACCTTGCAAAAAATTTCATCTATTTCTTAAAGGATTTTCTTTAAATAAGTAAAAAAAATGAACCGTTAATGAACGGTTCGGTTTGGTGTCTAAATAAATTTTGCGGTTAATCGAGCAGCACCGAACTGTATCTTTGTGTTAGGTTTGGTCACTAAATTGCGTCAGAAACCGAACCGAACTTTTGCACCCCTGCCAATTATGTTGCACCAGAGATTCTTACCAATAAAAGTGCTTATAAAAAAACTTCAGCAATTCACCTTTTTAAAAGTGCTTATCAAAAAAACAATTTTTAAAAGTGTTTGTTAAGAAAATTATTTTTTAAAATTGATATTTAAAAATGATTTTATTAAATAATAATTTTTAAATGAAATTTTTTCTTCTGTTTTATTAAAATTGTTTTGTTCAAATTAAAAAAATGGTTGAATATCCATCCATTCATTCCATTAAAATGGATACATGAATAGAATGAATGAATGGATGGAATTCATTGGATATATATAGATTGGATAATTTAAAAATGTGATGTAATGAATTTATATGAATTGGTGGATAATTTTCTATTCATCCATTAAGATTCAAATCCATTCAAACTCATCCAATTACCACCCCTACTTAAGAACAAGCCCAATGAAAATTCTGAGTGATGTCGTGTGCTTGCTTTCTCACGATTCTTGATATTGTATAATATGGTAGGGTATTCAGATATCCCACTTCTAAATTTCATGATTTGTATTTTATAATTTTTTTAATAAATATTCATTTCAATCCCTTATGTTTTTCAACATTATCAAATTAGTTCCTTAAGTATTAAAAATCTCAAAATCGTTCTCGAAAATATCAAATAAGAATCAAATTAGTATTTTTTAACATATTTTACAACACATAATAAAGACTAAGTTGATTTTGACCCTGATTTGTATCTCAAATTAGTTTCTAAACATGTCAAACAAACAATATATGTATAATGTCTTAAAAAAACAAAAAACACCTTTGTATGTCAAACATGTTTCTTAACATGTGAAAAACTCAAAATAAAAGTTATTCTTGAAACAAACAATATATAATGCAAATAAGAACAATAAGAACATTTTTTTAAAAGCAAACAAACCACCCTTAGAATTTCATATTCGGATGCATACTTGAGGACTAGTTTACATTACATTAAATATACAAGCACAAGAATGTCCCTATATAACTGCCAGTGTACATAATAGAAGCAGGATAAATACATCAGCATAATCACAAAGACAATTCCCATAGCTGTCAACTTCTTTGTCAGCATCACAACATGGTTAGCCAGATTTAAAAAGTAAAACAGCTTTCTGATCCAAATAGAAATAAACAAAGTGGTTTGTTTCATGAGTTACATATGAGCCTGCAAAAAAAATCCCATCAATGCATTTCAATTATAGACTGAATTTATCATTGTAAACATTACAACAGTAACAAGAAAAATGCCAACAAGATAAGCAAGAACAAATATTATTTTCATTGGAAAAAAATTATTAGTCTTTTAACTTTGAAGGTATGATATGATATTTGGTAGGTGATGTAGTTAGGCTATCACACTAAATGATAAAATTTTTTGATAAGCCACACTAAATGATAAATTTTTTTGATAAGCCACACTAAATGATAATTTTTTTTGATAAGCCACACTAAATGGTAATGAAAGTGCATTCAGAATTCCATAGTATCTAGAAGATTATATACTAAGCCAGTAACAGAACATTATATGTTTCAGCTTATCAGCCTTAAACTGAACAAAAAACAATTAAAAATCGGTAATGCCACTTGTTTGGAACAATTAAGGATGGTGGTAAAAGCAGAACCAATTAGGATTATTATTGAATGACATGAAGGTTAATCTGCTAGACTGCTAAACATAAAAATACCAAAGACAACTATCCATTTACGCTACTATTTCTTACCCTAAAAATAATGAAATTTCATAACAAATACATTGAAGTTCAGAAGGAAAGTAAACTCAATGATATTTTAATAGACCAGAGAGATGTAATGTTTAAATCCTGGAAACAATCTCTTCACTTGCGAGACTAAGGCTGCATACATCTACCCTTACCATACCCACTAGGTGGAAACCTCGTGCACTGGGCCGCTCTTTTTTTTCTTTGATTCTCCAATTAGGGTGTTTTCGAATTGATTGAGTGCATTGAGTACATGTGTATGTGCATACATACTTTTTTAATAAATTAATGAGATTCGGAATACAATTCTTTTTCCACATAAACATTCCAATAATTGGCAACATTGTAGGTGCAAGAACCTGGGTAAGAGAGAGAAAGGTGGCTGGTAGGTCAATGCCAATTAAGCTACAAGCTAATTGACAACATTAAACAAGCATATTAGTTAACACTTGACACTGAATTAACTAAATACTACAAAATATTTCTTACTAAATATGTGAAAAGTTGGAAACTACACAAATCCTACTCTTATACATGTAGTATGACTATAACTGTTAACATGGTATCAGAGCAATAATACCATGTTAAAATGGTAGTAGACATGGATAAGAGAGATTCTTGATGAACAAGAAAGAATGAGAAAATGTTATTGAATTGAATTGAATTACAAAGTTACATTGAATCATCTATGTAAAGGGAAGAAAACACTAACTACCCTAACCAAATTAACTAACCGACTAACAAAAGCTCAACTATTTTAACAATAACTATGCATCTAACAAATCAGTATGCAAGATTGTCTAGGTCTGCAATCTTCCTATAGCCACAGATAAACATTTGACTAATCAAGACTACCAAGTTGACAAGGTAACCACACTGATATACACTATAAATTTAGTGAGCGAGAGAAAGAGATTGCTCACTAAACATCTCAAGATACTAAGAAATACATCTATCACATCATCACCGTATTAATATTAAGTAATTAAAGACCTTATTTACTAGTAATAAAAGAAAAGGACAACTTTTTACAATGCAATGTTATTTGGACTGGATTAACAGTCAAGATTCAAGGCTAAGAAAGAGCATCAGTTGTTGACAAACAGTAAACTTTCAGAATGGATGGTTGATATTGAGATGGATGAAAGAAACACAAACTGCAGGTGAGAGGAAATAATAGAAATGGCCCCTTCAGACAACAGAGAACAACAACCAGACCTTTTGATCCGCAGCAGAATCATGTTCGACCATTCATCCTTGATTTCATCATGCCTGAATTCCTTATCAGGTCTCCAACTAAATGACGGATATAATTTGAAAAATCTAGTACTCCTCATGGTCATTAACTCATTAAGCATAGTTAACACAAACAGTAGGAATGATAGACCATATATTTTCATCCCTTATGAATAAAGAAAATCAGTCAAGCAGATTTCATCCAACATGATAGTCCTTCCACGTATCAAGTTCACGTTGGAGTTGTCAAGGTAACTATTTACAATTATGAGGGTCTTCAATAGTAGGACATTGGCATGGATCGAATATCAACTTGAATAGAATTTGTCCTTATATAAAATTTTAATCTATAAAGAAGTTAAATTTTATAGTCAACTGGTCTATCCTCCAGCTGTCATTAATTTTCAAATAAAAAGAAAAGGATAGTCACTACCTCAGCATACATGGCACACTAAAAGAGTTGGGTTCAGGTTTTAGCTGAACTCAGAATGACTCTTAACTCTGGGTCTGTTTGCAAATTGGTTTTTGGAGAGTAATGAAGGGAAGGGAAGGGAAAGACTTGGAGCCATGAAATGCATTTGTGAGATGGCTCTGAAGCCTTCCCTTTCCCTTCCTCCCTCTTCAAAACCCAACTCGCAAATGGACCCATACGTAAAGGTAACTCATCCACAACAAGTACACTGCATATTTGCACACCCTTTCAACTTAAGCATTTTACCTTGGAGAAGAGAGGTAGAGAGAAAGAAACTGAGTCTTACTTCATTACTAGGAAATTAAAAAATGCAATTAAATAAAAATAGATACACTGTTACAGAAACCAAATGCAAAACAAACACACACAAAACTGGCCTTCGAAACATCACTCCTATGTTCTAACTTGCAACCATGAAGAAAACCGCACAATCAATAGCTTCAATTAAACAAGGACTAATAAAACAAGCTTAGATCTACTCAATTTCTGGATGAGAAGAATAGCATACCCCACAGAAAAACAATAACATCTAAGAAGAAATTAACACTACTCACAACGTAATACAAATCTGAGCAAATCTGGGATACCCAAGTTTAAAAAGTGATTGAAAAAGTGCAGAAAAAACGAATTACCAAAATTTCGACCAACTATGCAATGCCAAGTGGGGCCATGCCTCTTATCAAACTCCTTCTTTATCTGTTCTGCAACATCTTTCTCCACACTGCATCTTTCAAACGCCTGAGTCATTTATAAAAAGTTCAAAACTTTATCAAACAACACACCAAAATCAACCAAACCCAGAAACAGAATTAAAAAAAAATCAGAAATCGTTGTAAAACTAACTGCGACGGCGATATCAACTGCCTCCTTTTGCATGTCCAGCAACATGTCAGCACTTTTGATGATTACTTTTTTAGTGGGCGGTGCTGGCGCCGGTGGTGACGGTTTCGCCGTGAGAGCTCCGGCAATGTTGTGCTTTGTGTCTTGACTCATATTTTTTGACTATTTTACTTTTTCTCTGTGTAGGTTTGATATTTGGTGAAGTTATATGGCGTTAGGTGGAGTGACTCTTTTAAGTTTTTGTTTATGTCAGAAATGTGAGCCACTATTCTATCCAGAAATGCATGAAAACAAAAATAAATAAATAATCATTTGATGTGATACTTTTATCTTTATTGTTATTATTATTTTTTTATTTTACATTTGTTTACATTTTTCAACAAATTAAAAAATTTAAATCACACAGCTCTATCTCATATTATATTTTACATTAAAATATATCAAAAATATAATTAAATATTAAAGTATTTTACTATTAAGTGAGATCTCAAACTCAAGTCTTATTGATGGAATAAAATTTGGTTGGAAGAGCTATATCCACCATGTTTCATATGTTCCTACCTATGTGACATTTGGAATTGACACTTCCATTCAATAAAATGACGATAACACAACGGCTTCAAGATTATGCATGAGTTTGTTTTTAAAAACTGTAGTCATTGGGTAAAAACAATTTTATATATTGTAGTGTGGCATCATCCTTTTGAAATCACACCAGTGTTGGCAGGGACATTGTTGCCTTATCTGGTAACTTTTTCAACTTGAATCACATTAAAATAGTGTAACAATAGTGCAATACTACGTTGCAATGGAATTATCATTGGGAAAAGAAAAATATGAAGGAAGGAGTGTATCTACAAGCATTGAACATAATAAGCAGGCCCTTCTCATCGAAAGGGACTGTTAAGGCGTCACAAAATAAACCAAATAAAATTATTTGTTAAAACAAAAGCCAGAAATATTCTGTTAAAACAAAACCTAGACTTACATATATAATTTTCTTCTCATCACAAAGGTTTATCACATGAGGACACAATCAATCCTCCATAAACATTTTTTTACCTTTACAATCAAGTGAAAACAAAACACCTTTACACACATTATTTGCACTGTATAATGTATAAATTAGAGATTCTATAGGAGTTAATTCAAAACCTTAGGATAGCCCAAGAGGTTGGGAATTCAAAATCAGTTCCTCCCAGCATTACCATGTCTTTGACTTCTAAATTGATTAAGGAGAGCCTGGGCCTAAACATAGAACAAAATCCATCACTCCCTTTTCCAAATAATTGAACTGGAATAAAAGGATTAAACAATAAAAGAAAAATAGAATAAAAGGTAACTAAAACATGAAACTATAAAGAAAGAACCATACTTTTTCTTTGGCCCTTGGGGTGCCTGACTGTGATAAAGCTACTAATGGTGGGACGGCTCCTTCCTGCAGCACCATGCTTAAAAATCTGCTACTGTTTAAGCAAAGATGTAGAAGAGCTGCTGCTGCATTCTCTTTACCTCTCGCAGAACCCAACTCGACAACCTCAACCAGAACAGGAATCCCGCCTTCCTGACCAATTGCTTTCCATCCTTCGGGAATTGTAGCAAGATTTGCTAAGACAGCCACTGCTTTATCAACCATTCCAGCTGCTGGGTCCATTAACTCCACAAGGTGCCTCACAGCACCAGCTTGCACAATCCGACTCTTGTTTTCATGGAATATTGATAAATTAAACAAAGCAGTTGCAGCATCTTTCTTCCCCCTAGGGGTTCCATTCCCTAGTAAATCAACCAGTGGTCTAATTGCCCCAGACCTCCCTATGGTGATCTTGTTTTCCTCAATCACGGATAAGCTGAAAAGAGTGGCAGCTGAATTCTCCTTGGCTTCTGGGCTCCCTGTCTCAAGCACATGAATCAAAGGTTCAATTGCACCAGCAGTCGCAATTGCAGCTTTGTTGTTATCATTGATTGATAGGTTGAGAAGTGCTGTAACAGCATTTTCCTGGATCCTGGTATCAATTGATCGAAGTAAGTCAACTAATAAGCTAATGGCTCCACAGTTTGCAATTGCAATTCTATTATCCATATTGTGCTTAGCAAGAAGACGAAGTTCGGCTGTTGCCTCTCTCTGAGTATCAAAATCAGAGCTCCTCAAACCCTCGACAAAAGTCCGAACCTGGTTTTCAATTGCAGACAGATCAGCTCTTGTTTCATTAGCAGGAGAAGATACTATCCTAGAACCAAGCCTCTCGGATGGTCGCCGCCACATAGCTTGGCTGCGAGATCTTCTCTCCACAAAACGGGGTGGGAACTCAGGTTGTCTATGTGGAGATAGCACGGCAGCAGCTCCAGCAGCATCTTGCCCAGGATTCAATTCGCCAGATGCATCTCTACTGTAGCTTGGACTGGTTGACAGTTGAGGAGCACTGTTGTCATCACCCTGTGTTTCTTGAGGAAATTTTGCATTAGAAAGTGCACTGGAGTCAGAAACAGTTCTGGCATGGGTTTGAGATTGTTCAGAGCTAAAGACACTGGAAGATTCCCTTCTAGGTGGCGATATTAATGGTTGGCCAGTAGAATCTACACTGCTTTCATCTGAGCTAGCAAACCTGTCAACTAAATCTGTGGGTGATGTTCTTGCAGGATCCATATTTTGCTCATTAACCATGCCACTTAAGGAACCTTCTGAAGTTGAACAAGGATGCAGTGGTGGTGTTCCCTCTTGCTGGGTTCCACCAGAAGTTAAGTTATTCCCTGGTGAACAAAAAGAATGAGAATGAGCTGACTCGGGTGAGGATGGCTGGTTGCTCCTTGACTGAGCAAAAACAGGTGATTCCCTGGTTGTACCAGACTCCAAATACCCATGAAGAACAGATACTTGACTTAAATTCTTGGACTTAGAGGGATCAACCAGCTTCACATTGTTTGATTCACACCAGTTTGCAATTAATGCCTTTACAGTGTAGTTAGGTATTAGGTTGGTATGAGACAGAGTCTGGCGTGTCTTTGGACAAACATTAAGGCCAAGATCAATCCAGTTCTTGATGAAAACCCGCTCATAGGTTTGCCCTGATGCCACAATCACTGGATCAATCATCAACTCCAAAGATAGAGGACAACAAAAATCAGCAGGTACTGGAACTGGGCTGCAACTCAGTGCTTGCTTAAGCATAACAAGATGCTCATGCATACATGTCACTACAGCAATTATTTGATCAATGTATTCAGCTTCTGCAGTATTTTCGGTTTGTTCAGCATTTTCCTTCAACTTTTCAAGGGCCACGGCCTCAATCAGAACCTCCTCATTAGACCTTAAGCCCAAGCGATCAGCAATTTTTGTCATTGCCTCTGAACTCGACCCTACACCATCCTGTTGTTCCGTAATCGCTTCCTTAATATCTGATGAGGTTTCATCTCGTCCCAAATGCTTAAGTTTCTGAACACAGCGCTGCAATTTTCACATTGAAATTATGCATCCTAAGTTTTTATTCCGTAATGAACATTTATATAAATCCAATTAAAAGAGGGACCTTTACACTACTAGTTGATTAAAAATATAATATTTTACCTCTACATGTTCAGAACTCAATTCATCAGGGAGGCAATCATGGAAAGCCTTCAGCTGCTGGAAAATATTGAGCCCTGAAGTTCGAATCCTAGATATCAAGGGTTCAGCTTGTATAACCTAATTATCACGAAAGAGGGAGTACTAAGAATTTGAACAAGCGAGAATGACATAATGAACATCCATAAGATGCAGGCACAACAGAAGTACTACATGTTCTACTTTCATTAGTTCTATACCAGGTAGCAAGCCAATTCAAGTGAAGATACTTGCACTGTTGCACACTGTCCACTTCTAATCTAATTACATCTCGTAAAGGTGGAGACAAACAGCAACCAGGAGTGATGTATGGCTAACATCATGTTTCTTACAAAGAGGGTGGTAATGCTTTATAAAAAGCATTTTTCACATAAAAACTTCACCATTTCTCTACCATCAGATTGACCCATGAATATGTAAAGCATGATACCATAACTTTTCTGCACAAATCAACATGCAAACCAATCACCCTGAAAATTTTCTAATCTCTTTAAGAAGTTCATAACATATAGCATTATCTCTCAGGGAAAAGGAAAAAAAAAACAAGTATCAACATGATTAATCCATGCATTTGACAAGTCAAATCTGAATCCAACCATCACCCATGATCTAAACTATGACACTTCTATTATTGAAAGGTGAAGACGGCAATATCAAATAACAATAATTTCTGCAGCAAGAAGGCCATATTTAATTGATTAGGAAGTTGATCTGACAATTAAATTCTAGAAAGGGAAATATATCTAGCTAAATTTATAATTTGAATCACACGATTATGATTACATGGAAAACTACACAACGGTGCAAACTAAGTTTATGTAAGTTGCAGTCTCAGAATCTTGAACTTCTGGGGATGCTAAATACAATGATAGAGGTATACATGTTCAGACTGCAGAGAGGATAGAACTATCATTTTCTTCAAACAATATGTTGGTAATGAAGATGCAGGAACATGAGCAAAACAAAAGAAAGAGGAGGAAATCATACAAATAAAAGTTCTTACAAAAAAATAGCTGGTATTTGAATGTAACACACTATCTATCATGTTACCATAGCCATCACTACCACATATTATCCATTTACCACTAAATACTATCAACATACCACCAGGTATCTCACTGTCTAACATTATTAGGGTTGGAAATGAAATCATGCAATTAATGTATCGGTTGGAATGGATTCACTATATTTATTACCATTGATTCTCGAAAATTAGAACCTTTTAATCGTAAATATAAAGTAACTTGAAAAGGAAATTAGAATATAGATGATTAGCAAACACAAAGCAAAACATTGATTAAGTAGGATGGAACAGTATGAAGTAAGGGAGAGAGGGTGTTCAGATCTATTTGCAAGGTATGAAACTCAAGTATCGCGTTGGGACTTGGGAGTAGGGATTCCAGTGAGGTTTATATGGCACTGAGATCTACTACCAAAGGCTAGCTTTCATATTGGTTTGTATCAGAGCCTTCTACCATGTCTCCCAGTGGCAAACTGGCAAATCAAGTGGTGAAACTGAAACCGACATTGTCGTATTCTCCAAGACTAGTGCACAGCCAACCTGCGTGTGCAATGAGGCTGCATAAAGCAAGATAGTGATAAGATCTAATTGCAAGGTCTGGTAACTTGAGCCCAACATCAGAAGTATGGGATTCAAGTGTGATGTTTGTACGGCCTAAGGTTCACTCACTATGCACCACAATAGCAAGGTTTGGTGTCATACTTCTCCAAGGGTTCCTGTAAGAGGGAAATGGAAGATGAAAAATACACCCATGCTATTGCTATCATTTGTTCCTCCTCACAAGACAACAGTAAATAGCATGAGTTCCTTGCCAGCCAGAAAACAAAATATTGAAGACATTTTATCCTAAAATTGAATCTGCATTCAGTGAAATGACAAGGGGAACAACCCTGTGATGGAAGCTCAGTTCATTTTACATTAAATTAACAGTTATGATAAATATGTCATCTATATCGAAATCGACAAATTTAAGACTTGCAATATTATGAGACTTGCAATATTTGAGACTTACAAAGTAAATCTTGCTGGACAGTAGGTGCCAGTTCTCAATGTGCTCCCTTAATTCATCAACAGCATGACCAAGTTCTTCAAATAACTGACAAAGCACTTCATCAGAAGCTAGCTCAGAATTAACAATCACATCAATAATTGGCTTCACCAACTTAAGTATCTCTTCTGCCCTCTGGTAATACTTTGTGACAGGTTCTGAGTTCTTTTTTCCAGAAAATGATAAATGCAAAAATGAGGATATGCCACTAACAAGCATCTTTAACAATGATATCTCCATAGTACCTGCATCAGTAACAAACAATTTGCATGTAGATCCGATCCCGAAAAAGAAAATCTCTTAAACGTAAATTTAATGCTTCCATTATTTACATTTAATTGTGGAAATCAACTGATTATGGTAGCATACTAGCATGTGCCAGAAAATTCTAACTGCAACCAAAATGGCAAAAGCAAAGGTATGAACTTTTGGTACAATATGATGATTTAAAACCCAAAAGTACAAGTAAAGAGTAGGTTAGTTAGACAGTAGGGATCCCATCTTCCCTCAAATTCTCCACTGCATGCAACCAAAAAAAAAGTATCACTATCCCATAATTCAAACAATCAATAACTGTATTGATTGAGGGGTAGTGCCCTCAACAACCTATAGTTAAAAGCAACAATGCTGAAATATAAATTTCTCTTCACTTAAGTACATACCTACTAGAGCTAATGCTTTCACTTTAGAGTTTTTCCATGCAGGATGCAAGGAAGCGATGACCAAATTCCAATCAATGACAAATAGGGTAAACAGGAAGGAAGAGAATCTTTAGCTGGTGTTAGATAGACCATGTAGAATAGCAGATATAGAATAGGATAAAGGGAAATGATAAGACCTAAAAGTACAGGGTACTGATAAACCTTTACATTATCTGATGTTTGACATAGGATTGCATAAGTTACCTGATAGCCTTAAGCTAAATTATGAACTTTTGGACCAAATGTGACCTAATGTAATTAAATGTCAATTACCCCAAAAAATGTTCTTTTATGATTAAAAAAGAGGAAAAAGGACTTCGCAGTAAATGGAGAAATAAAAATGGAAAAGAATAAATGTTAGGTAGTATGGAATATGAATGGATCACAACTGATGTCAGGAAGTTTTCATAAAAAAGAGCTCGCTATTAAATGCCGGGCTAATAATAGACTTGATACGCAACTCACACTCCAGCACAACCCCATCGAACTGTGAAGAGCTTCCCATCCACACGCGGAAGTAGACAAACCAGGCTGTAATTCCAATTGACATAGTGGAGAGAGTGCTCCTAAAAGTAAGGCTGAAAGATAGGAGTACCTCTTCTTTAAATGGGGTTCTGTGTCTCGCACCTCGTGAATGGCGCTCCTATCTTTCCGTATACTAAACCCCTTAACATAATGGAATTCTACAACATTTTAACTCAGTAATTTACTGCCATGCAAATGCACCAACACTGTTATCACAGAATAACTTCAACTTATAATATTCGATCTTTATCACTGCACCAAACAAGGCACTAGAGATCAAATTGATCAACCTAAACTCAAAATTTCAGCTGACTCGAGCTAAAACTAACTCAACTCAACAGCTAAGCTCTCATTGAGCCTGGAAAGTGCCCTTGTAAACCTTGGATGGGACAGTCACTCCTAGTCCTAAGTCCTAACCCTAGACTTTTACTAAATAAAAATTCATTCATTAAGTTTATCAACCAAACTCAAATGAAATTAATTTCTTGAAACAACGGATCCAAAAATAGCCACTTGAAGCTGAACCAGATCAATAAAGTGAACTCAATTCACACCATAAACAAATTAGAACTTATTTCACTCTTAACCAGCACTATTATATTATTTTCCATATTTATTTAATTTTTTCAGGCTTCCTCCTTTAACAACAATAATGCATAAAACGACTACACAGTTGCAATCCTAACATTACATTAGTCAATTTCAACAAGAAGAAACTCAAACATATAAAATTAAAAAGTTATATATCTAAGTGCTACCAGAGTTAGAATTTCAAGAGAATTCAACGAAAATAAGTGGTTTACCAGTACTGGATTGGAAGCTGATACTAGGATTTCCGTGCTCTGTTCGATTTGCGTTTTGCTAAAATGATAAGCTGGAATTGAACTAAAAAAACAGGCTTAGAAGGTTCTCGAACCGAGAGAGTTTCTTCTTTTACATTAGGCGTCGGGTTTTGACCGGCAGCGCTGACATTAGGCTGAGATCACCGGTGAAAGAGGGCGGTGCCGCCGGTTTGGTTTTGACGGAAGCGGCGGTGGTGGTCCGGTAGAAGAGTATGAGTGGGGGTGGGTGGTAGTGGTTAGGGCAAGCAGTTGAAAACTTGAAATAATGGGAAATGTGAGAGACAGGTCTGGGTTTTTTTACTTTAAAATTCCCAAATTCTCTCTCTTAAATTTTCGGGTAGAAGAAGAAGATAACACATTTATGATTTATTGAAATTTTAATTTCCCCGCACTGTAAATTTAGGAATGTAAAGTTTTATACATCATTTTTATACTTTTTTTTTTTCTTCTAAACTTGGTATTACGAATGATTTAATATTTAATATGGAAGAAATGTATGTATTGATAATAGGGGAATTTATGATCATTTATTAAGATGTTTGATTCAATCCAATTAAAATATTATATGTTTTTGGATCGTTTTTTTTTTTTGGTAGGAAATTAAAATTTCACATTCACTCAAAAGTAATAAAAGTTACTAAATATAAATCATAAAACAGCAAAAACAAATAATCAATACCATTTAAAAAAACAAACAACAACAACAGTAAAGTAAAGAACAATAGCAATAACACTAACAACAACAACATAGTATTTAAACAATTTAGGCATTGAGGAACAATTTAGGAGATAGACTTATGGTTAAACTAGCAGTGTACCCGTGCACTTGCACAGATCGTTTCTTTGTTTATGTATAATGCAAATATACATATACTTTATAATATCAATAAATCATGTATTGAAACATTATATATCTCATTCATATAAGTGCAATATTAACATTGATTTTTGAGTGTATAGGTAGAATATTAACAATTATAAATGTGTTTGTTTAAGCATTTATTTGTTGAAAGTGTGATTATAGAAAATATTTGATTCTTAAATAACTCAATAAATAAAATTCAAATTGTATTAGATAATATCTCACATTTATATTTTCTATATAAAATTATAAATATAAGGAGTTATTTTTGCATCATATTTTTTGTGAATGCGTATATAAGTATCATATAAAGTCATAA